>NW_011888987.1:1054656-1058348 GCF_000151845.1 Pteropus vampyrus | reverse complement strand
TACACGTATTGGAGTTTAAGGTAAAATTATTTCACTGATAGCATTCCAGGGTTAGAACAGATTTAACTGTATTAATTTTTTTTTTCCTGAGTCACATTTTACCAAAGACTTAATGGCTTAAAACAACACACATTTATTATCACACAGTTTCCACTGGTCATGAGTGTTGGCATGGTTTAGCTGGATCCTCACCTGGAGCTCCAACTAGAGAAAAAGCTGCTTCCGTGCTGATTCAAGGCCATTGGAGGAATTTATTTATTTATTTATTTTGCATTTATATTACTGAGGCTCTCAAGTCCTAGAGTCTTCATGTCATCTGGCCCTCTCCATAGGCATTTCACAATATAACTGTTTGCTTCTTCACAGCCGAAAGGAGAATCCAAAAGGAAGTCTATAAAAGCAAAGTCAGATAAAATAAAACAAATTACAAGAGTGACACCCCATCATCTTTGCTATATTCTATTGTTTGGGAGTGAGGAACAGATTCCATCTGCACTCAAAGGGAGGGAATTATACAAGAGAATAACTCATTTGGGGGTCACATTAGAGTGTGTCTTCCACAGAGACCATACTTTGAAAGAAAATATAAAGATTTTTTTAGCTTCCAAACACACTGGGATTCACATTACTAAGATAGAATAAGTGAGAGTAACATAAGGTAAATAAAGGAGAGACCTGGAAGGAAAAAAAAAAAAAAAAAAAAAAAAAAAAAAAGCCTAACCAAAATACACCTTTCCTTCTAGAAAATTTATTGTATTGACCCAGCTCAACTCTGGTCACTTCCTACATTTCTTCAACAACTATGTCCTACGTTCAGATTGTATTAAGTTGTACTGATCAGTGAATTCTATCAAGTGTGTTTGTGAGGTTTTGGATCTCTCTAATTATACACAGTTCAAGGACATGAATGTCTATTTCTCCTATAAATAATATTATTTTTCATCCTCCTTTCCCATGCTCCCTAACACAGTCCCAGTCTGAAAGTAGAAATTCCACATCTTACATAGGACAAAATGGAGACATAAGGAAAATGTAATGTGCCTGAAACACAAAGCAGTAGTCACTGTCAGAGTAAGGATTAGTTCTCAACATTTACAATTCTTTATCCTCTGTTCATTTCATTAGGCTGTACTGTTTTCAATTAACTAGGAGAAATTTTTAAAGGAGGACACGATCTTCAAATTAAAAATGAAAGCCTTAAGAATGCAGTCAGCAGTAAAAGCTTCCCATGTGCCATCTAAATGAATAATTCCATCTGGAGAGGTAGGGCTTTTACATTTTTAAATTTTCAGGGTGTGTCATTAGATCACTTATTTTGTATAACTGTACATTAAAGAGTCTAGCTCCCCTGGATCGGAATTCTCAAGAAAATAGAAAATCAAGCTCAGTTTACAAGTCAGTTCCATGCAGTTTCTTAAGAGTTAGAAGTAACTCTTTCAAGTCGATCCATTACTTGTTTTGAATCTAGTCTCGACAAGTTAAAAAATAAATTTTAGGTTATATATTAATAAAATTTGATTTGTAATTAATCCAATATTACTCAATTTGTTTGACAAGAAAAGTAAATAAATTAATTCTACTCCATCAATTATTTTTTATTTTTATTTAATTTTTTTTTTAATTTTCATTTTTAATTACAGTTGAAATTCAAAGTTATTATATATTAATTTCAGATGTATAGCATAGTGCTTAGACATTACTCCATCAATTTCTTGACTTTTTTTTTCTTATAATTGGGAGGAAAACTGATGAAAAAAATAACAAATTATATGCCACAGATAAGCATGGCTTATAGCATGCCAAGCCAAAGAATGCAAGAGCAATTTGCTAAATATCTGGTTGCTTTCCTAGGACAAAAATGGATAATTGCAAATGCTATGAGAGCATATTTCTGAGGCTTCAATAAAATGTTCACATTACTCAAGAAAAATTGTAAAAATTCTATCATTTGGCTCTGTAGAAGATCCTCCTCAGTCATCAGTCACTGTACTCTGATATCCATAAACATCGGCCTCTACTCCAGCAGAGAGTTTCTCTTTGCTGCATGCCAGTAGCATGATACAGGCTATGCTGTGGAGACATAATGACAGTTTGAGCACTAGTGGGTGATGATCAATGAGAAAACAGTGAAATTCTTTACCTCCTTCCCCTTGTGTAGGTAACAGCTATACAAAGATAACGACAATATTAGCTTTTGTTATAGGCAAATGCCTGACCTCCTGTTGCCATATTTGGGTCTGTTTTAAAACTTTCTGTCATTTCATTTCATATAAAGCAAAGAACAAAAAAGAAAGTTTGCCATTTCTCATTTGATCAGCTATTCAAGAACAAAGTGAATTTCTTTAATATTGTAAAGTTCTCATGGTGAACACTAGGAGATCTTTTCAGGAAAACAGAGTGTTGGTTAAGTCCTTTGTTATATTATGAGCACATTTAAAATAATAAAAATGATCTTTAATTCTGATTTAGCATAATTTCTAATAAATTCAAACATATATTTGTTCCTCATTGAATTTTAATGTCAGTATATCTGTAAATCAAATGCCAGTATTTTTTTAATGGGTTCTCAGTTGAATTTTTTTAAATCATCAATGCTATGATACATTTTGGGAGTTCAGTGTAGGGAGTACACATATATTGCATTCTGTTGGAGGTTTTTTTTTAAGTCCTCCTTAATGAATTCTTAATTACATTATTCAAAAGATCCATTATTCAGCATTCATCTCACTGCTAAATGAGAGTATTTACCTGACATGTGAATGAAATGAGTCTAAATGCTTTTCATGCCACCTAGGGATTCTGAATAGACTTTTAGCTTTCCAGCAGCAATAGGTTTCATTTCTGTTTCAAATTTGTATGGATTGTTTTTAGAGATGGGTAGCTATGCAATAGTCTGCCAATCTAAGCATCACTTGACTTCCACTGTGTTCTCAGACTTACCTTGGGGGAGAAAAACTACAAACAAGGCGAATGATAGCTGAAAGTGGAAAGATACTATGCAATATTTGATAACATGTATAAAGATTTCAGATGAAAGTTTGTATCAGCTAAAACATTGACAATTTCAGATGAAGATCTTCGAAAGAGCTCTTTGTAAACCTTACCCCTGTCATTTCTCATTATGAAAAAAAAGTGCTAAGTAATAACAGAAGGAATTCGGACACTCTTCAATAGATAAGATCTTCATACACATACACACAGACACACAGACACACAGACACACACACACACACACACACACACACACACACACACACACACTTCCATTGCTTTCAAGAGACTGATGCATAATGTTAAAGGTAAAAATTAGTCTCAGGCTTTACGTGCCCGTGGGGTTAATTTGAACATAGCTCCTCCATGGACATGGGAGGCAAAGAGGACTGCTGGGTCAGCAGCCCCAAGAAAGGCAATGAACAAAGTGTTCCCTGGGCTGTGCTTGCCCCAAGTACACTTCCCATTGCTCCCATGGGCACTATCTGCCACTTTGGCCATTCCTATGGGCATTATCTCCCTGCTCTGCTGGAAGACATGGCTGGTCTGGTCCTCCCCAGCAATACCTAGGCTGCACATCAGGCTCTCATCCATGGGGAAGACCCTTGTTCCCTGGGATGAAGCGATCCCCATCCCTACTGCTCATATATAAAATAATGCCTGCTCTTGGCCAGCTGCCTTTTCCAGCTCCAACCAACCAA
>NW_011888987.1:1035146-1054606 GCF_000151845.1 Pteropus vampyrus | reverse complement strand
GTGGGGTTAATTTGAACATAGCTCCTCCATGGACATGGGAGGCAAAGAGGACTGCTGGGTCAGCAGCCCCAAGAAAGGCAATGAACAAAGTGTTCCCTGGGCTGTGCTTGCCCCAAGTACACTTCCCATTGCTCCCATGGGCACTATCTGCCACTTTGGCCATTCCTATGGGCATTATCTCCCTCCTCTGCTGGAAGACATGGCTGGTCTGGTCCTCCCCAGCAATACCTAGGCTGCACATCAGGCTCTCATCCATGGGGAAGACCCTTGTTCCCTGGGATGAAGCGATCCCCATCCCTACTGCTCATATATAAAATAATGCCTGCTCTTGGCCAGCTGCCTTTTCCAGCTCCAACCAACCAAATGCTGAAGCTTCCTTATATTGTGAGTAATAAATAGCATACCTCCCTCTACTAGCCCTCCTGGTGTTTTTTTCAGAATCTCCAAGGCCCAGGTACAGGTTCCTGGCCTGGGGCTCCAGTGTTATAGTATCTCTTATCTAAAAATGAGTCATAGTTTCTAGTCATATCTAAAAATGAGCCATAGTTACTAGTCTACCTATTAAGCAGTCCCCATTATCTCCAAATGATATCCCAAAAAGGCATCTACCAAGAAGATAAACTAGAGCATACAGTAGTTTTGACTGGGCTCTAGAACTCCCTCTGGTTCTAAATATAAGCAAATCTATTGGAGATTATAAGTTTAGCGATAGCAAAGTTCATATTCTATGTAACTGAAAGCAACGAATCCAGAATCTTCACTCTCCCTGTCCACAGCTTCAGAAAAGAAAATTACCAAGAGCATCTAATAAGACAAGCTTACTTTGGTTTTGTTTGACTAGGGGCAGTTCTGTTTTGATTTTCCAGTATAAGAAACATATCTGAAGATACAGTTACTTGCTTTGCTAAGCCTAGGGTCTGTCTGTGTTACATGTGTATAAGTGCAAGCCCTATGTTACATTCAGCTATGCAGAGCTGATTGTCTAAATGACTTCTAATGGTGAGTTGACAAAAATATTAACACAATCTTTTGGATACCCAAGTCCATCTAAAAATATTATTCTTAGAGAAAGTATAAGTTAATAGTTTATGATTCAGCCCTATCTTTGAAGATCATGTTGCAGAAACAAGATTGGCGAGAAACCAAGCACCACTCAGAGAGTTGGAGAACTCAGGTTTATTATGGTCCCAGAAGAGCTAGCACTCTGAAGATCTGGTCTCTGAGCTCAAGGGTAACCTGACTTTTACAGGGCTTAACAAGCAAAGGCAATATATCTGTTCTTAACAAGCAGAGACAATACATCTGTTTTTAGCAAGCAAAGGCAATACATCTGTTATCTAGACAGAACAATCAAAGGGGACAGTGAATCTTTAGTTGATTTCGAGATCACGCTGCCCTTCTACAGAAGTAGAACAAAGAGCTGATTACAAGGTTAGCCATTTGAGTGAGAAATTCCTCTTCAATAGGATGAACTATGAGCAGAAAAACACTATATTTCTCTTCCATGATTGTTTTTATAATAACTGCCATTGTAGACAAAATTATAGAATGAGTAGTTTTGCAATTGCTGCATTCAGTGAAGAAAGTACATAGAGAATGAATTTCAACATAAAATTATTCTAAACACAGAAAGGTTGCTATATCTTTAAGGGAAACCATATTTCAATGTTACCATATTAACATTAACTGAATATCTTTTAAAATCATTGATAAAAATACACATTTTAAAGTCAATATCCACACATTTTTCTGGCAGTCCATAATAAAATAACGAGATATATCAAAGAAATGGAAAATCATTAATTCAGTAAAAGTCATAAATGGAGATTTACTCTTTTCCCATTTTTGATTAAAATCAAAATTTAAGGTTTTGATTAAGATAATCCAAGTTTAATTATTATATTAATGAAGGGTACAACCTTAAAATATATTTCTAATGGGCCAGAGGTGACACTAAAAGTGTGGCCTTGGAGTTGTTCAGACTCCATTCCTGCCTTATTGGAAAGAGGAGTAAAAGGTTAAGATCTCCTTTAGAATTAGCCTCATTATTTGTACTTCTTGCTAGAAAATTATGCCCATTTTAACCTGGTCAGGCATTAGTTAATGAAACACCTGGTGTTTTCCAGCAGGAATGCAATACTTCCTAGCTGCTAAAAAAAAAAAAAAAAAAAAAATCCATTCTTTTGAATATATGAAATATCAGAAGAAAGCTCACATTATTCCTGTTCTCTGATGGGAAATGTGTGAGAACTGTAGTTCCCCATCCTTACTCAATGAGTGGCACCTATTGGGACTAGTTCACTCTAGCTCCTGGGGTTAGGAATTTTCAGAGCAAAAGGCTGGTGTGAGTAAAGCTGGAGAATATGAAAATTAATCAAATGAATCTTATCGTAACAAACAAATTTACATAAGGATAAAATCAGCAGGTAACTTAATAGAGCATCTGGGTGCTCTCATCTTCTGAGCCAATGAAATAAAGATCAGCACAAATTCTATATTCACACTTGGTGCTACATTTGTTAGAAAATAAGTTCCATGGTAAAGATGTGATTCTCTGTCGTGAGAGCCTCTTTCATTTCACGGAAGAAAACATAGATCAGACTTCTCTCCCAGGGAGAGCATGTCCCCACAGCCTGGCTAGACTGTTTTATGTCTTGCTGCCCCCATTCCAATGCAGGTGGAAAATAAACCTTAAAATAAATGAAGCAGACAAAGAACTTGCCCAAAGCTTCCGCCCACGACATATGCACGTTTATAGAAAATAAAGATCTGTTTAGGGGTAAAAATCAAGACTGTTTAAGTTAAGAGTGCTGAGGGAATGAATAACCCCTGGCTTGGTGTCTGGCAGTCTACAAGGCTCTGCACAATTATTTTTTCATCTGTAGCGCAGAAATCCACATTTGTCTCTGCTACTGCCAGGAAAATATATCCTAGTGAATCTTATGAATAATATTTAAAAGTGAAAGAAGCAACAACCATTAAATTACCTTGTTTCTTCTAAAGACCAGTGTTACCTACAATCTCAAAAACTCCTTCCCTTCTTTCCCTTAGAGCCATTGTAAACATCAACTATTATTTACCAGATGTAACTCCTTACTTTGGAAATGTCATTCTATTATATTTAAATGAGGTAATTTGCAATTCCCTGTATCATTTACAGGTGTCTCTTTCTGAGTCCCTTAAAAAATTCATGAAGTAATAATACAACGTGTTTTTTATATGACGATTTCATTTATTTTTAACCAATCTATGCTGCACTTTAACCTTTTGATTGTTTACCTTTTAGATATCTATTAGACAGAGTAACTGCACTGTAGAATATTTTAACTCTTTGTATTTATTATGATAAACAGGAATAAGAAAGAAAATGAAACTCCTTTGACAAAAGGCATTCCTTCACAATATGATTAATGTTTTTTTCTCTTGTTAAAAATAATAGCTATTTCCTATTTGTCCCTTTTCATTTCAATCAAACAATCTTTAGCGTTTATATGGAGAAGGGTTTCTTTTCTTTGTCTTTCTTTTTTTTCTTGCCTCTACTGAGCAACCATTTGAACTCTCTCCTAATTTGATAATATTGGCCTTTAACATGCTAATGTACGGCAAACAAACATCAAAGACTGCTTCCTGTTTTGGTGGCAATTATTATGAATTAACATATTCTTATATTTAAGGCAGTTAAAATTATTTTAAATAGGTTAAATATGTTTAATTAAATGATTCTCCAGATCGTTTTTCAGCTTCAATTCCACTACTGTGTGTATTACCAGTGGTATTTACAATCCCATACAATTTCTGCTATTTATTCTGAAATTTTTATGAAATCATAAAGTAGGAGAGTTTCTCAGTCATTAAAGTACTAAGGGAGATGTACACTAGAGGCAATCCTGAAAGTTTAAACCTAGAATTATTGGTAGCTATAAAAGTACTCGCCCCAAACCACCTAAACTTCTTAGCTGGTTAAGAGTATAATCCTCTCAGTTATTAGTAGACCTTTGAAGTGAAACACAGACTCTCAGGCCTTCTGCCTTTTTTTAAATTCTCCTTGACTATAGACTAAATTACAAGGCAGTGCGGGCTCAGCCCCATCTGTGTGGTGAGCAGCGAATTACTTTACTTGAACTTTGCTCCAGTCAGGACATTTTAGGGCTTATAAATCTTGAATCCATCTAAGTTCACCTTAAATTAGCCTTGCAAAAACACACTCTAAACTCTAGTTTTCAGCCTGGTGGCTTTTGGCCAGATGCCACTCAGCAGCTGAAACACTAATTGTCATCTTCTCTTTTTCTTTTTTCTTTTTTGTCTTAGACATAGTTTTTAAGAAAAAAAGAATATACAAGCTAATGTTATGTTGAAACACTATAGCTGAATAATGGTACTGTTAGGAGGTATATTTTATATTTAAAATATATATAATGAAAACAGAGGACTAGGCAGCCTAGTTGTGTATACTATATATGCCATCTACTGCACAACGAATCTGGGGCTGCGCCAGGGGCTTGGCTCAGCCATGCCAAGATACAACAGATTTTTCAATTTTCCAGCAGATAGAAACAAAATACTAGTTTCAGAAGGTGTACTCAACAAACACTTCCCAATGTGTTTTTGATTTGTGGTCAGAATGTTTTTACCGCTGGTGCTCTGCACTTTGAGACATTTATTTCCTAAAAGAAAGATTCCTTTCTATAAACCTCAACTGTCTGTTTTTCAAAGCAATTTAAAATCAAACACACAAATAAAATTCTTAACATATGGAAACCTTCATATAGAGTCTTATGTATTCAGAGTTAAAATTGTTTTATAAACTGTAATGCTTTGCAGATGAAAATACAGAGAGGATGACCGTTTTTAGCACTAATGCTTTTTGACAGCGTTAAACCTTGTTTTAGTAATTGACATCAAAATGTTTGGTGGTTTTAAATGGACCATTAATAGAAATGGTATGTTTTAAGTTTTTTAGAAATTGTGCTTAATACTGTGAAGTGGGATAAAATCGCAAATGTAATACAGTGTTCTTATTATTTAAAAAAGAAAAAAAAAACACACACATAACAAAACAACGCTCATTCTCCCCCCCATATGTCTAAAGAAACTTCTGAAGCTGAAAGGGAGAAAATGTTTCCTCTTCATCCATCCTCAGAATCTCTACAGAAATGAGCCTTTTACCAGTTCCCAGTTTAGAAAAAGATAAAATAACAAAACAAAACAAAAACAAAAACAAAAACAAAATTGATATCTCCTGCCACAAGGACTCTAGAAAGCTACTGAATCCAATTGGATCCCATAAACCATGAAAATATAACCAGAGGTCTCTACCATGAACTGAGAAGTGTATATCAGAAGACATAAATTTAATACCACCTCTGCAGGAAATCATGTTGCATCTAGGAAACCATTCTATCTTCTCTGAGCCTCAACTCACTCATTTGCAAAATGGGAATAATAATATTTACTCTGCCAAAGTAGAAAGGCCTCTGGGACAAGCTTATAAAATACTGGATGTAAAAAATCTTTGGAATAAGAGGAAAAATTATTCAGTTTCATTTAATTCAGTAAACATCTATTGAGTACTTATTAGTTCTCAACAACGCCACATGAGAGAGAAGAAATATTTATGAAAGTTATAAATCTTACCCATGTTGAAATTTTAGAGAATGAACTGGAAAGTAGAAAATGGAATGAAGATAAAACTAGAGAATCATGTGGTTCAGAGGGAGCAATTTGAGAAAAGAAACGAGGGCAGGAAAGAGCACAGTGTGTTTCTCGAATTCCAAATGATCTAGCATTGCAATATGAAGATCAGTTGGTCGACAGGGACAAATATGTCTGGGTTTATATTATGTGAAGGACCATTGTAAAAGGTTGTCATTCATTTGTTTATTCGACAAATATTTATTGAGTGCCTATCATGAGATAGGAACTAAACTAGTCAGTCAGTAAACCGATAAAACAGAGAGATTTATGGATAGGCTTTAACTTTATTGTACTCATAGTCCAGAGATAGAGACCTTAGACCTGGACAAAGCAGAAAATTGGCAAGTATAATTCACACTTTATAGGAACCTCTCTGCCATTAATATAAAGGGTGAGTTCCAGAGGATAATGGAGATTTATGTTAGTACATGGGTCTTTCTTTCTGCTGTCTTTGGGTTCCTCCCTGCACCCTACTTACTTTGTTTTTAATCTTTTCATTAAGTTAATAAAAATAAGGAGGAGACAAAAATACCATCGTGGATGTGATGAAGATAACAAAGAAAATTTATTTTGGAAATGAGTAGAACTATTAAGTAGTTCTATAGGAAGCAGGGGAGAAACAGAAGAGAACCACTGGGCTACATTTTGAGAGTATAAGAATATATTGAGAATAAAATAGAACCGCTGGGGTTATAATTTGAGAAGTTTAAGTTAGAAATTGGGATATTGAAAAGGAAAAAATTTTGAATGAGTCGCTGCCATTCACATAAAGAACAGAGTAGAAGAGATGAAAAAAAAATATTTAAATGGTCTAAAGAAATGCAAACAGGAGCCCTGATTATCCTGAAATTTTACCAGAAAAAAAAAAAAAGAAAAAGAACAAGGAACAAGGTGGAAACAATGTGAAGGTTGGAATTGTGATCTAGGGGAGAACGTGCAGCTCACGAATTGGTGTTTCAGGCTGAGACCCAGACATATATGTTTGCCAAAATGAAAAGAAGTACAAAAAATAATCTTGAGAATTTACTTCAGTCAACAAATACTGAGGTAGTAACAGAGAGTCTACTCTCAAGGAGACTGCATTTTAATAGGTCTGGTAGATGTAACATGTTTATAAAAAAATACAACAACTTCAATTACTATTAAGTAAACAAAACAGAAAATTATGGACTCTCCTCTAGCTAATGTATTTAGAGAAGATCTCTTCAAATACATGTTTTCTGAATTGATTGTTAAAGGATGAGGGAAAAAAAGCAAAACATCCCACACAGAAGAGCAGAGGACACAAGGCTGAGAAAGGGAAAACTTGGGATATTTGAATATTGAGGCACGCAAGGAGGGCTTGTGTGGCCAGAATGTGTTAAGTAAGAGAGAAAATAGAAGGGAATGAGGTCAAAGATATAGGCAACAGTCAGATAGTACAATTTTAGGGACCCCATAAATGAGTTTGGATTTCTTCCTGGCTATAATGTGAAGTATTGGAGTGTTTTAGGTGAAAAATACCATCTATTTTATGTTTCAGATAACTCTGGCTGCTTTGTGGATAAGCTTTTGGTGGTGGTGGTTGAGGTGGGGGTAAGGGTTGTGAAGACAGACCAAACTGCTAGGAGGCCACTGGGGCAGGACAACTTCTTGGTGGCTGAGGGGGAGGGTCATGTGTTTGATTGGGGAGGGGAAATATGAGGTAGGCAATCAAGAGTTTTGTACTAGCCATGACAAATCAATATAACTGTTCAACATTTATATATGGAGATCACAACTAAATGGAAAAATATGAGAAAGACGTATAAATTTGATCATCATCGGCACAGAGATATTATTAAAAGCCAAGACTATAGGAAGAGAAAAGAGAAGGTAAAGAACAAAGCCCTGCATAATTCTAACATTTTAAAGTCTGATATAGAAAGAGAAATACAGACAGGAAATTGAGGAAAAGCCACCTTAAATGTAAAACGTATTAGAGTAAAGGAGTAGTCAATAGTTAATATACTGGTGAGAATTCAATAAAAATAAAAAAAATATATTATCATTAGTTTGGCAAGATGAAGAAAATTGGTGACTTTGATAAAAACTCATTTAATACCGATGGAGATGACTGAAGAGGGATGAGTGAATGGCATTTGAAGTAATGACTGAATATAGGCTCCTTGCCTGGCGTTCTCTCAATAAAAGGGATTTTGCTCCATTCTCAGAAAAATTCTTCACTCATATGTACCCTGGATGTCGTCACTCTCATCCTTTTTTGGATTTTGCTCCTAGAGTATTCCCTTTTCACTCCTGAAATTTTAGTTTCTCATTGTCATAATTAAATCTTCCTATCAGCATAATACTGCTTAATTTTCACCAATCTTAAAATATTTCCCTTATCTTACCTCCGCACTCAAGCCACTGTCCACATTTTCTGCTTTCCTTCATATCCAATACAGAATCTGAAAACTGTTTTTAATCTACATCAAATTCATCAAGAAATTTGAGTTATCTTTAGAAAGTGGGCAGAAGCATGATCCCCTGGAGACTTTGTGTCCACCCTGGCGTTCAGGCAGATTAACTGGAATAGATTAATTGATAGCATTGAGATCATGAATTCATAGAGATTATCATGCCAGGAATCAGGGAAAAATTAGTTTACTTCATGATTATGATATACCACTGAAATTCTGTAGTAATGACAGGCACCAGAGCCAAAAGAATGTTAACACCTGAAGTAAGTATCTGAAAGACCCAGTACTGTAGACTATTCATGGACACAAGGCCACCAGGATCTCCATTATGGTGGTAGGCTGTCCTGTGGTAATTATAAATCAAGATAGAGAATGTCTGAGACTTCTGTGTCAAATTTATAACAATCCAGCAAACAACAAGAAAAATGCTTCATCTTTTTAGAAAAAATCAGTTTTGAAAGATAACCATTGTGGCCCATACACCAGAGTATCAAAATATTCTGGACCAGGCCCTTAGATGAGGATTTTTAGTAAAAAAAAAAAAATTGAACAGTATTGTCTTTCATCTTAAAATTGAGCAATCCCTAGTTTTCTCTTTCTTGGTGAACTTCATTAATCACTATTGAGGAAAAAATAAAAAAAAAAAACAACCATAGCTGCCCTCAAGAACGGAAATAGAATCCATGAAGTGTTGCAGGTATGCTTCACCTCTTAAAATAAGCCCCTAGGCAGGAGAGTTTGTAGTAGATATAGTCAAGTGCCTTAGTCCTTTCAGGCTGCTATAACAACGTACTTTTGACTGAGTGGCTCATAAATGATAAAAATGTATTCTCACAGTTCTAGAGGCTCAAATTCTAAGATCAGGGTGCCAGCACATTCAGGTGCTGGGAGAACCCTCTTCTAGATTGCAAATTACTGACTTCTTGTATCCTCACATGGCAAAAAGACAGTAAGAAAGCTCTCTGGGGTCCTTTTACAAGGGCACTCATCCTGTTCGTGAGGGCCCCAACCTCATGACCTAATAACCACTCCAAAACTCCACCTCCTAATCTCCTCATTGAGGGTTAAGATTTCAACATACGAATTTGGGGAGTACACAAGCATTCAGTCCACTGCATCGGGTTTTCCATTCTCTGCCAAGAAAACTGCCAAACAAACTATACCAAGTTTGGAGAGGGAGCCTAGCAATTTTCTACTAGTGTGGCAGGGTAGGTCACAAGCACTATGGCAATGATCATGCATCTAACTCTGGCCCTTACCAGACATCAAAAGGCCTGTAGAGATGGCTCGTATTTACATTAGTTGTGGCAGAGGCACATTACATGGCTATCTAAACTTTTAGAAAAAATAACTCAGTGAATGAGCCATCGACTAATCCCTAGCAGAAATGTATTAAATTAGAACACTGGCATGTTAATCAATCAGTTAATGTATTAACAGAAATTTGGAAGAATACAACCAAGGAAATTTAGGCAGTACCTCCAAAGATACTAAAAGTATGCCATTTGACCCAATAGAAGGGAGTAGACAGGTCTTGTGTGTGGATGACAGATGCTGATGGTCGAGGAATTGACAGGAGCTTCTAAATACCAGGAACAAGTATGTGACCCACATTATTTCTCTAGAGGAAAATGTAGGAATCTTATCATACTAACACCTTTCTTGCTCTGCTTCACTTCCCTGATTTCTCCTTTTTCTCCAAGTTCTTAGGAAGAAACTGTATCTTCCTGCATAGCGTTAAGGCCTTTTGAAGGACAATGAGGATAACTGTGATAAGGACTGTCTCAGTAAAAGAAGCTAGAGTGTTTAAAAGGTTTATATTAGAAAAAAGAGAAACCAAAAGCAGGAGAAAAGGGTACACTAGAGTTGAGTTTTGTGAAGGGATACAGTGTTTAAGAGAAGTAGCTGTCATTCCCATGCAGGGTGGAACAAAGAGGCAGAAATGGTGTGGGGAGATTTAAAGTATACTTGCTGTTTATTAGTAATGTACTTCCTCCCTCTGGGTATTTTCTAAGAGGCAGATTAGACTGAAGATTAGAGTTTCTTTTGATTCTAGTTTTCTATCTACTTCATATCTATTTCATAATTCCATGTGGGGGCTAAGGCACCAATTTTGGGGGGTTACATTTTTAATAAACTAAATGAGAGAAAATAAGGGCCTAAACTAGGCTGTGGACTTGGAGATTTTTAAAATGGGATAGAATGAAGAAATATTTAGAACATAGAATCAACGGGATAATTGCTTTGGACATTAAAAGAAAAGGAAGAAATAGCCTACATGTTTACCAGTCTTAGTCGATTGGTTCAGTAAGAATGCCAACAACTATAGATGTTAGAAGAGAAAAGCAACAAAGTACGTGGAAGATAACAAATAAGCAGTGAGATATCAATGTTTGGAGCTCATGGTAGAGTTAGAAACAGAGATCCCCCTGCACACATGCAGGTGAAAAATAAACTTGTGGCAAGAAATGAGATTCTCTAAGGCAGATATACCAATCAGGATCCCTACAGGAATCCAAGGGCATATTGAGATTGCTAACTGGACAATTGGAAATTGAAAATCTAAAATGCTAGCCACAGCCAGCATCCTTCAGATAATGCAGAAGTGTAAAAATGGAGGGAAAAAAACATCAGCTAATAACATAAACTGTAGCTGCTACGAGGCCTACACTGATAATCATAACAACTCTGCTATGATTCTGTGTTCTCCTTACCCTCTGTCAGCCCCTTTTGGATCCAGTGGAGTAACCCATATTTTCATTCCCGTAGATTCTAAGTTATTGATGGTCATGTCTCCCTCAGGTTAGAGCATTCCCAATTTTCCAAGGACTCTTAGTAAAGAAGTATGAATTGGCACCCCAGTGATAGTCCCTTTTCTTCTATTCTATAATAATAACCTAATTTCCTCCTGATAATTGTGATAATCACCTAAGGCAACTTATTGACCTTCACCTTCTCTATCTGATAGTTGAATAGCATGAGAAACCCAAATGTCCAGGGAGTAGTCTCAGTTTCCAACTTATTAAAAACATGTTGATGATTTCTCATGAAATATACCTCTTTTAAACACTATGACCTTCAAAGTCATTGGACCGTATTCTTGGGATGGAGGAAACAAAAATTCTTCTAGTATATAATTAAGAATAATTGTAAGAGGGGCCACTCCCACTTCTATGTCTTAATTCTCAGATTTATATGTTCTACTTATGGAGCCTAAATTGCTATTGGCTGCTGGTTCAAGGCATAATCTCACCCTGTAAGAATATCATCCTCTCACTCAAGGTCTTATGTCCTTGCATGCACTATAACTGAAGCTTTAGCAGGCCTTTTCACTGTCCTGTCAAGCCAGGTGGTTCTGGATGAAGCACATGATAAAGACTAATGAATTCTTCAGTCATTGGCCCATTATCATAAAATATAGTCTTAGACAAGATACTATGGGAAAAAAAGACATTGATAACTCATTCTACAAATTCATGAATGATACTGCTTGAGGAGGCATTGAAGGTAAATTCTTACCCAGAATAACCTGGACACTCAGCAGTGGCAGTAGGCAAATTAGCCTTGGCATAAACTCAATCCCTGATGCTAGAATCATCTTATTCATAATTGAGCAAGCACTAAAGTATCTAAAGAAAGATGACTGTTATCCAGTGGGTAGGTCATCTTACCTAATTATTGAGAGCCTCTTCTGCAATGCATTACCTCTGCTCAGCACTACATGAAATACAAATATTGTCATAGTTGATACTTTTCCAAAATTGCCATTCCACGTAACCATCCCCCAGATCTACTTTTTCAATTTTCTATTTAATTTTTTTTCCATTTCCTAGTTCCTCACAAGGAAAGTAACTTGTTAGGCACTAACGACACAACCGGTATAGATCTGTTTCTTAGTTATCTCTCCTTCCACATGCAGTGGACAACTAGCTAGACAGACTAGGATGTTTTTACCTTGAGTAGGACTATAATACAGTATCCATTCATTTCCTTCCATTTTTCTTGCTCTGAATAATGGTGTCTCTGTGCATTAGAACAAGCAGAGCTGCCCATTACCAAGTCACCAGAGATTAATATTACAAATAAAATATTAAAACACTAGAATATTCTAAGCCGGTCATGGAATTGTGTTCTTGCCAGGATAAGTAATGAAATTTTAACTAAAACTTAAGAGAATTATGCTTAGGGGCTTCTTGGAAATGAGTTCTTCTCTTCAAAAGTTATGTGTAAAAGGAACAGACCTTTTTCTGCCTCTGAATATTGTGTGCATGTGACATCTGAACCTAAAGCAAACATCTTGGGTAAAAGAACATTAGCTTAAGAGTACAAGCTGACAAACTGAAGATGGCACAGTAGAAAGATGGAAAGAACCTTGTTTCTAGATAATGTTGAACTACTGAGTTAACCATCCTTAAAATTGCTTTGCCTCTGGATTTCTTGTTTGCAAGACACAGTAGTCCCCTTATTCACAGTTTTGCTTTTCCTGGTTTCATTTACCTATGGTTAACTGTGTTTCAAAAATATTAAATGGAAAATTCCAAAAATAAACAATTCATAAATTTTAAATTGTGCTCCATTATGAGTAGCATGGTGAAAGCTCTCGCCACTCTGCTGTCTCTCTCTGTCTTGGCAGGGCATGAATAATCATTTTGGGCAACATATCCACACTGCATATGTTACCTACCCATCAGTCACTTAGAAGCTGTCTAGGTTATCAGATTAACTGTCACTGTATGGCAGTGCTTTTATTCAGTAACTCTTGTGTTATTGTTATAATTTTTATATTTTATTATTAATTATTGTTGTAAGTCTCTTCCTGTGCCTAATTTATAAATTAAACTTTATCATAGGTATGCATGTATAGAAAAAAACATAGTATATATAGGCCTTGGTACTATTCACAGTTTCAGACATCCACTGGGGGTTTTGAAACATCCTCACACATAAGGGGGGACTATTATAACTGCTTCAAAAATGTAGAAATGACTGAATGAAAGAGGTAGAACAAGGGCAGTGAGGATCTCACTTTTCTGACATTTGGAACCTTAAGGAAGCAGGGAAGAGAAAGAGAATTTGGACATTACATTAATAGAATTGGAGCCTCTCATAAGTGTTTTCCAAAAGATAAACGAGCCAAGGTGGGACAAATGTAGAATTATAGATGTTTCCTTCAATCCAAGCCTATTTTTTAAATCTGTGTGTAGAGACCTTTAAAACATAACTGTGGGATTGGGCAGAACACCAAGTCTAAATGCTGAGAATTCTCTAAATTTAAGAGTAACTCTGGACTCTTTGCTACCACCACAATATTGACATCATTTGAGATTTTCTTAAAATTATAGACCCTCAGGCTCCACCCAGTTCTACTTAATAAGAATCTTCATTTTAACAAGATTCCCAAGTGATTCGTAAGCACATTAAAATTTCAGAAGCGTGTTTCAAGACAAAATTTTTGAATGTAGTTATTAGCACATAATATTGACCAGATAAAAATAGACTGAACCTTATTAAGTTCTTAAGGAAAATATACTCATGCATTTTCCATTACTTCCTGCTTACTGCAAACTCATTGATACAGAAGATGTAGTTTTGTTTTGTTTTTTTAAATGGATGAGGCTTAAACATAACCTTTTTTTATTATAGTAAATATATTTTGATTGCAAATATGAAAAATAAAAGATCATTAACATTTGAATTCTGAGCATCAATTCTGTAAGATGAGGAAAGAAGTATAAAGGCTTTGGAAGATACAGTGTTTAAGCGAATGCTTAAAAAGACAGTAAAGTAAATAATACATGAATTGGGTCATGATTAACTAACAAATGAAAGCGATTTAATGTCATAGCCAGGCACTATCTATGTACTAGGAATAAAAATATGAGTGTCTTAATCCCTGCCTAAAGGAAACATAGTCTGAATCAACTGCAAGCCAGGTCTCAAATCAAAACATGTAGGACCAAACAAAAGCTATGCTTTTGATAGTCTCTGGCATGTGCATTCCCAAACAATAAGTGGAAGCCTCAGAGTGGGCACTTTTTTTTAACTTTCTATCATACATTCCCCTTCTGCTAACAGCACCACAAATCTTTGAGATGCCAGCTCTTACCCATTTCCAGGTATGTGGTTCAAGGTAAGCTGCGCCACTGCTTCAGGGTAGAAGAGTGAGGTACAGGCCTGGCCAATCAGAGTACATATAATAAAATAAAATATTATTTCCAACTTTGTCTTCTCCATTCTACTCCCAACTCCTGCAAAAAGAGTATATATTCTTTTTGCCATAGTACTTGAGGTGTTACCCTATAGATGAAATATGTTGGAGTAGAAAAAAAATCACTATCTAGAGTTGTAAGTCTGAGAAATCAGAAAAATGATTCCATTTGTAGTGATAGAAATGTCAGTAAGTGAGGAGCATTTGAGAAGAAAAATGAAGAATTTGATTTTAGATAATGAAATTTAATTTAAAGTAATACTTATTTCTTTTTGATTATAAAACTAATGTCTGGTTTTGTAGATAATTTTGAATATAGAGAAAAATGGAAGAAAGACACTTAAAATAACCCTGTTACCATTTTGATGTATTTCTTTCCAAGATATTTTCCATCTCACTCACACATAAATATATAAAACCAAAGTGGGATTATATTTTACACACATTTGTGGATCCTGCTATTTTCATTTAACATTTTGAGTATTAAAATGTTAAAAAAAAAACTTGAATATAGGATTTATAATATCTATGTATACATATATTTTAAACTTCATGTAACTCTTCACTTGTTGACAGAGTTCTTACTGTTTTTACAATTTCAAATATAACATTGTAAGAATATTTATAATGAAACCTGCATATAACACTAATAATTTCTTAGGATAAAAGTCTAGAAATAGAATTGTCAGGTCACAGAATATGAACTACTTTAGACAATGTAGAGAAGCACAGTGATTTCTCAAGAAGATCTTTTAGGTAAAATATCCACAAGAATATAGGTATGTAACTCCTTATTCTCTCATACTAAATATTTTCACAATATTTAATTAAAATTGACGTAATATACATAGATACACACTATATGTTTGTAGTAAATTATTAAAGAAAACTGGGAAACTCCATTAAATAGTCTCTAATAAAAATAGTTTAAGGATAAGCTTTCTGTCAGGAGACACAACAAGCAGAAAATTAGTATGATGAGTTTTCTTTCTGGACTATAAGCTGAAGGCCAGCACAGAGAGTTTTGTACCAAGAAAGCAAAGAGAGAAACATTACCCAATATATGTAAAGAAAGTGCAGCCAGAAAAAGGGGCATTGCCTTGAATCTTTGTATCAGAAAAAAATTTATTTTAAAAACTATTAATTAAATATTCTTGTGCAATTCTCAAGAGGCTATTGTATCTATGAAAGTATAGCGCATATTGTAAAAAAGAAAGAACCTGAGGTTTGTGAAGCACACAACCATGATTTGCTCAATTAAAAAGTATACTGGAAGGATTGAGCCTCATGTGGGATGAAGCAGAAAATCAAATTAATGAGATTAAAGAAAACCCCAAGATAGCAATTTTAGATGAATAAAGAAGTAAAAATCATGTGTGCATGTGTGTGTGTGTGAGTGCCTCAACAAGAGCTTCATCTGCTGTCTCAACTCTGGTTCAAGGGAGGCCATGCTGGCGGAGGGCAGAGCCTGGGCTCCTGTCAAGACCACAGTTTCTGGCTGGGGGCTGCCCTGCTTAACTCTGTGGTGGTGGTCTATGAAGACCAAATGGGCAAGTCTGGAGGCAGCAGTTTGTTAAGTCGCTCAAATTTGCCTCTTTGGAATTTTCCCCTGGATGTAAGAAGTTGGTTGTGGCCACAGAGATAAATGAAGATTGCAATGTTAAATTCTCTGACATACTGTTCCATGGACAGGTTATAATCAACTCTGTCCACTGAATAGTGCTTTTCTGGAAGACTGATATCAAGGGCCTGAAATGGGATATTATCTTGGACAGTGGCAGTTTCCAGGCACTTGGGCTGGTAAGTTTGCTGGAGTCTGTGCAGTACATTGCAGTTCTGATGAAGACCATTCTTATCCTCTATCACTTCTTCGGTGGGTAACTAAAGTAAAAAAAAAAAAAAAAAAGGCATAAAAGAAAAGAAATATTAAAGTCACAGAGAACAGATCTACATGATCCAATATTCATAATAATAGGAATCTTATATATGAAAAAAAAGCAACAAAACAGATTCAAGAGGTCTCACTGGGAACCAGGAAAACCTTTATCAAACATGACAGTTAAATGCATGGTATGATTTTAGACTGGATAGCGGATTAGGAAAAAAAGTTATAAAAGAAATTTTTGTATAATTAGATTTGAACTAAATATTAAATAATATTGTATCGATATTAAATTATTTGCTTTTAATAATTATAGTATGGAAATGTGAGAGGTCCTTGTTCTTAGAAGATATGTACTGACATTTAGGAGTGAAGGCTCGTGATGTCCTTAACTTTCAAATGACTCAGCAAAAAATAACCAATTAAGAAAGAGCACAGGAGTAAATGTGGCACTATGTCGATGAACTTAGGTGAAAAGTGTAAGATTGTTTATTATAATATTCTTACAACTTTTCTGTAGGCTAAAACTTTGTAAAATAAAATTTAAAAACATGAAAAAATTTCAAAGGTTATACTGGAATACCAAGTGAAAAGTTTAAAAGATAAAGCAAAAATATTTCCGTGGACAATTAGGAAGAAAACAAGCAAAAAAAGGAAACTCCTAGAGATTAGCATCTGCAATAAACAAGCAGAAAAAAATGGAGCAAGATCTAAGAATATCGTATCAAATAAGCATACTCCTACCTCAGGTGGTGGGAGGATATCCTTCCTCAGGTGGTGGTGGGAGTATGTTTTCAGCCAACTGAGAAATAAACACAAAATAATTGAATTTTGAGAGTCAAAGAATGCTCTTATCCCCGCTCTCCACCTAACCATCTATTCTCCATACTGTCTGTGAAGGACTCAATAAGGCTTCCCACCATACCAGCACCTGTTGGAGCTATTATTATTATTATTTAGAACCCACAAAAGCTAGTTTCTGTGCTCTACTTAACTTTCCAGCTTTCTGCCTTTCCTCCGTTTTGGGCCTAATATTTCTTTTTATCCTTGCCAGCTCACTGAAACACCCAAGACAACTCTTCAAAATATTTTTTAGCCAGTATTTTAGGTTGTTTTCAGAGAGATGGCATTTAGATTGTGCATTTATTTTCTGGTTGTAGATAATTTAAAATTTTTAAATTATTTTTTGTGTAAGATGCATGTTTTGTGATAAGGTACTGATATAATTTGCTTTATTTTATAACTTTGCCTTGAAAATAAGACATTTAGTTCGAAGAAAATAAGGAAAATTTAGAAAATTCTCACTGTCTAATTAATGATAGAGATTTTTAGGATCGTTGTGTTTGATTAGTGATCCAATGACTTGTTAGCTTTAAACAAAAAGTTGTCCCTTATAGGAGAAAAACAAATATCTAGGAAAAATAAATCTGTTTACATACAAAAACTTTATGAGGTTGTAGATATTAAGGCTTCAGAAAATGGATTTTTAAAAAATATTTGGAATTGTTTTTAAGATTGATGACATATTTAATTTTAAAAACAAATTTATTTTAAATTTCCAAAAAATTAAGAATGCAGCAAGCAAAATAGAAATATTGAAATATAAATTTTTATTTAATTTAAAATTAGCATTTAGAAAAGTGACAAAATATGTATATTAATCATACTCATGTATGAGAAAATATTTTGAAAAATTTATAATTTTATATTTTATAAATCTATTTTATGATTCAATAAATTTCAACTTGAACAGTTAGAACATACCAAATGAAAAAAAATTGAATAAGATGTATAATTTGCAAATGTCATGAGTAACACCTCAAATTAAATATTTAAATTTGGAAACAATACTTTTAAATCATAGGTCTCAGGATCCTTAAGGTGAGTACTTTTTATGACATGAAATAAAATATTCAAATATGATAAATATACTGAAAATAAACCATCCAGTGTTAACTGTAATACTTTTTGTGGAAAAGAGTTTGCACATTTCTTAAATATTCTTATGGTAGGCAAAAAATTTTTTTCTTCCATAGATGTCCATTTCATAATCTATGGAAATTGTGACTATGTTAAATTACATGGCAAAGATAAATCTAAGATTACAGATGAAAGTAAGGTTGTTAATTAACTGAATTTTAAAAAAGAAGATCATCCCGAATTACCTGAGTAGATCCACTGTAGTAATCGAGGTTCTGAAAACACGGAAGATGAAGTCAGAAAAGGAGCCAGAGTCAGGCAAAGACTTGAAGATGCTATGCTGCTGGCTTTTGAAGATGCAGAAAGGGGCTAGGAGCCAAGAAATGCTGGTGACTTCTGGAATTTTTAAAAGGGGAGGAAATGGACCTTCCATATAGTCTCCAGAAAAAAAGGCAGCCCTGCTGACATTTTGATTTTAGCCTAGTGATATGTATTTCAGACTTCTGACCTCCCTAATAACATAATAATTACTTTGTATTGTTTAAGCCACTTCGTTTGTGATAAACTGTTACAGCAGAAATAGGAAACTGATATAATTCAACTTCTTCAACTGTATTAAGTTATCTTGCATAGGCCAGATGATACATTCTATCTAAAAAGGTTATAATTAAAGACATTTAAAATTGTTAATATATATATGTGTGTGTGTGTATATTAGAGGCATCAGTTTTCTGCACTCCTATCAAATTTAATTGAGATTAGATATTATCTTTATGCTTGATCCATAAATTACTACCTAGACTCTCTTTCCATATGAAAATCAACTCAAGAATATATAATTTGTCAAGCTAATTCTCATGAGAACATCTTAAATGTGGTATTGCTGATTAGACTGGACATGAGCTTTTTAAAACAAGGTAAGAATATTTCATTGAAAAAGATATAATTTTGATATTTTACTATGTAAATTTGATGTTATCATGGATTCAAATAGCACTTTTAATAATTTAAAAAATTCCTTTAACTTAAGATTTCTGAACCAGAGACTTTACTATCTTATCAGGTTAATACTTTGAGAGGTCAAATTATTTTTAAAAAGACAGTAAAATGCTCAAAATTGTGTTTTAGAAAAATAAGAAGTAGCAATGTAGGAAACAGTTTTGACTTCCAGGAAAGATGAGTCTGTAAGTCATGCTTTTTGATAATCCTGTGGTTCCAACTATAAAGTAATTACAAATAATAATGACGAGTGGAATTTGAGGTCATATGATGTACACTATAAACTATTTCTAAATTTTAGCCTGTGTTTTATATA
>NW_011888987.1:945417-1035016 GCF_000151845.1 Pteropus vampyrus | reverse complement strand
TATATATCCATATATATATATATGGATATGATTACACTTTCAGGTTTTCAAGAAATTTTTTGAGGGGAAGCTACTCTATGTGCATCCAGCATGGATTCTAAAATTGTGTACATCAAATAATATCCTCAAACACTGCATTTTTATCTAACAGAAATGTTTGCCCAAATAATTTGTGTTCTCAAATTTTGAGGCTGGGTTAAGACAATTTGCAAAAATTGGATCTAGAAATGTCAAGTACATACAGCCTTTACACAGCATCATAAATATTAAAGGGTAGATAACTTAGATCATTAAGTTTCAGAGTAGTACCTCATATCTACTCAACATTTAAAAGAACAGAGGCTTCAAATTTTGTGAGGAGTACTTGAAACTTCAACTTTAAAATCTCCATGGTAAGCACAACTTATACTATCACACATTCTTGGGCTCAAAGATAAATCAAGTAAACTTTTTTCTTTTTCTTTTAAAAAATAAAAATTTTGTATTTTAGTGGCCTGTTGTGATGCTTAATTTGACACACTTTGAGAGGAAGTTCAGTTTTCAGGGCTTCCTTCCTTTGGCCAGTGACAGATGGGTATGATAAGCATCCACCCCTGCAGCAAGCTAAAATGTCCATGGTTTCTCATTATCTACATAAAAAATATACAGTGAGAAGTAAAACTTGGATAATACAAAGTGTTGGAAATGGATTTCCAACACTTTGGGTTTCATGACTCTCTTTTGTATTAACTGTGTTCAGACCATAATGTGGGAAAGGTTAACAACAAACTTATAAGATTCTAGATAGGACTCTAAATTCTAGATTGTAGATGACAAAGAGGTTTTGTTAAACAATTTAAGAGAGAAAAATTTCTTAAGGCCATTTTTTACTTATTCGAAGGTAAATCAAAATAAATATAGCAAGAATAATATTCCTAATAGCATGCCTTACTGTTAGCAAAATGGTTTCTCACAAACTATCTTATTTGATCTTTATAACATCACAGATCATTTGCATTATTGTTCTTATTTGCACATTGAGAACACCAGAAGCAAGAGAACTAAATTATTTTATAAAATACTATATGATTAATAAGTTACATGTTCATGATTCAGATACATGAGATTTATTTATTTATTTAAATACTTTTTTTACCTTTTCAATTAGAGTTGGTATACAATACTATATTAATTTCAGGTATACAACATAATGATTAAACATTTATATAACTTACCAAGTAATCACCCAGATAAATCTAGTACTCATTTAACATCATGTATAGTTATTATAATATTATTGACTGTATTTCCTATGCTGTACTTTACATCTCCATGACTGCTTTTATAGCTGCCAATTTGTACATCTTAATCACTACATTTTTTCACCCATCCTTACAATCCCCCTACCATCTGGCAACCATCAATTTGTTCTCTGTATCTATGAGTTTGTTTCTGTTCTGTTTGTTCATTTATTTTGTTTTTTGGCTCATATAAGTAAAATCTTATCATATTTGTTTTTGTCTAACTTATTTCACTTAGCATAATATCTTCTAGGTTTATCCATGTTGTCTTAAAGGGTAAGATTTTATTCTTTTTTATGGCCAAGTAATATTTCATTGTATATATGTATCACCATTCATCTATTGATGGACACTTCAATTGCCTCCATATCTTGGCTATTGTAAGTAAAGGCAAGTGGCATACCATTTGCTACTTTATTCCTAGGGATTTGACTCCTTCGTCTGATCTTCCTTATTATAGGTAATAAAGTAAAATACTAAAAATTAACCAAGATATTTATAGGGATCAAATAAATAAAATAGGATGCTCTCCATCTTCCACATGCTTGAATTGAGGGCTCAAGGGAACACTTTTTGTGATGAGCTGGCCAAGATTCTATTTCTCTCTTCCAATGCACCCATTTCAACATCAGCTTAATAAGTCACCAGGTTTCTTTCCAAATTCTAGTAATAAAATCAATAGCAAAAAAAAATTTCCAAACTGCATTTAATTTAATTGTGATTTTCCTTTATTTGTGTTTCTAAAAAAATCTTTTCTAAAGCTCCATGAGTGGTCTGCCCAAAGTATAAATGCCTGATTGATTGACAGATTATTTAACAACTAGTAGTTATTATTCCTTTTTATTAAGAGTTGAGTGGCTTTTATAGTAAAAACAATAGGGTGAAAAAAGGTTTTTGATTCACTTATTTTAAAATAGAAAATTAGAGAGAAAAAAGTTATAAAGTCAGTGATTTTGACAGTGTGTGCAATTCTCACGTCATATATTAATTGGCAGTCATAAATTGTAACAAGTGGACATACAATGCAAAAGAGGAAATGTAAAGATATATTGAGGAATTTTAAAGGCATTATGCAGTAGGTGATAATTGATCTTTCCTTAGCTCTGATATAAATGAGTTTTAAAATATAAAACTAAAATGAATAGTATGTGGGGATTGTGACTTCCAGTCTATATTTTCTGAGACTGTGGGAAACAGTTCACATCTAAAAGGTAGGTGGTGTTTTCTCCTTTTCAATCTTTATAATGTTTTTATTTTTCCTTTAAGAATAGTTGGATATTTTTGTAAACTTAAAAAAATTAGGTTACTTTTCTATAATTTTCTTCATATCCTTTGTCATATAATTGTATTCCACATATAATTCTTCTAGATTACTTCCTGTTTTATTTATCTTTGGTTGATATTTGGGAAAAAAATAGTTGGTAAAATTTTTATTTTAATCTACCACAGAACCAGTAAAACAGATCAACTGTATTCTGTTCTTAACTTTAAATAATTACATAGTACCTAAAGTGATAAAAACTCTAAATAACCTTTAATGAAAAAAACAAAAAAAAATTTAGCAACTTTGAGCAAGATAGTCTTCTGGGTTAAACATACTTTTCAAAAATCAATCCTTTGGAAAAATTTTAATTACCTGACAATATTAGCAACCAAAAACTAAACAATCAGAAAATAATCTGGGTTGTTGTTTTTTATATATCATGTATTTTATATATCCATCTAAAGTTTGCTAGTTATCAATGTATAAAATATAAGAAAAATGAACAGATTAAATAAATTACCTGGCTATTTGGAGAACATTTGTATTTCTTGACCACACATCACCAAATGACAACTACTCCAAGTAGGCTATTCAAATGGAAAGGCCTATTTTCTATGTATCTTTACAATTATCACTTCTAATGTGATGATCGCTAAAGAAAAATTTAGTACAGTTGCTGCTCATTATGCTCTAGTCTCATAAATGGGTTTTAAGAAATTCTTTGGATAAATGGGATAGCTGGTCATAAGAAGATGGGTTTAAATTCCATATCATCACATAGAGCAAACTCTCCATAAACAGAAAATAACATCGATGACGAAAGTAGCCAATAGGCAAGAATAAGAAAATAATAAGCACAGTTGAGTATTATGTATTTTTTGGTCATTTCAAACAGTTACTTTTAAGCTCATGCTGCTAGAGTCTTTAAAATGGTTTTGGGGGAATGATTAATTTTAGTCTTGAGAGAGTGACAAAGTTCCAGATTTAGGTGATATTGCTGAGCTCTTAAAACTGATTGAGGGCAGTTGAATGTTTGACCTAGAAACAGAAGCATGTTATATAAAGAGAGTCCAGAGTGCTGAGACAGCATTGCAGGAGGCAAAACTAAAATGGGCCTGCACCTGAGTAGTTCAGCACATTGGGAGGGAAGAACCGAGTAAATAATGCACCTGAACCAACACCAAGTTGATGAATGAAAGAGAGCAGTTGATGAACAAAAGTGGGAGCTAAAAATCTCATTAGTCTTAGCAAGTGAGGGGAAGAAACCTGATTTGGCTTAGGAAATAGTTGTGTAAAAGTATGGTTCCATGCTCGATTTTTAAACAGAACCTATTCAGAGTAGGCAATTCCTCACTGCTTCCTTTGCTCAGTGTCTCCCATGCCAACCAAAGGTTTCTGAGCATTCACTTATTCTGGATCCCAGTCACCTTGCAATATACCTTCATTGTTCTAGCTAGATTCGTATTTGTCTTTGATGCCTCCTGCTCCCCCATGGTTATCCTTCCTTTTCCTTCTAAGACATCTTGTCTGCTCATTTTTTTTTTTTTAATCTTTTCCTTGTCAATAGCTCTGTTCAGCCCTTATTCTGAGTTCTGTAATGGTCTGAAATTTGTGAAATCTGTGTGTTTATTTCTTTGTTTGAAAAATCACTCTATTAAAGTTGGATAAAGTGGGCACACATCCAGTTGTTATGGAATTTTTTTCCAATAATTTTGCGCACTATTCCAAGATAGTCTTTTAGAAGAATTACGCTTTCCTTTCTCTTGATTTTGTATATCGAGAAAGAAATGGATAAAAAGACAGTTAAGAAATAAAAAGAGGTAAAAAGCAAAATAACTGGCACTGTCATTGATGATGGCACAGACTTAGTAAAATGTCAAAACTACTTTGGAAAAGTGCTCAAGAATTTTTAATAATGTTCAGTATCTGCCTACTCTATGATACAGCAACTCCATCACTAAGTATATTTCCAAAGAATGAGTGCTTATGTCCACAAAACAGAATTGTTAAAGAATATTCATAAAAGCTCTATTCATCATAGGCAAAAAACTGGCAATAACCTAAATGTCTATCAATAGGAGAATGAATAAACAAACTACAAATACACACAACAATATGGATGAATCTCAAAACAATTGTGTTTAGTAAAAGAAGACAGACAAATGAGTACAGAATGCATGATTCCATTTGGATAAATTCCAAAAATAGGCAAAAACTAACCAGTGGTGATAAAAATCAGGGTAAAGCATGCTCTTGGAGAGGGATTATTTTCTGGAAAGGAGTATGAAGAAATCTTCTGGGGAATGGAAATATACTGGCCTGCTCTGAGTGATGGCTACTTGACTATAAACATACATTAAAAATTTCCAAGCTATACACTTAATATTTATACATTTTACTATATAAAAAGTATACCATATTGTTTTTTAAAAAAGGGAATGACTAAAGTAAGATACGGTGAAAAGAGCACAAATTTGGAAATTAGACAGACCTAGATTCAGAATTATCGCTCTCATTTAATAATTCTATGAGTTTGAGCAATTTAATCTCTTTCAACCTCCATTTCCTCATCTGTAAAATAGGAAAATATAACCTACCTTATAAGTATATTAACCAGATTAAATTGTTGAATGATAGTCACTCAATAAATATTAGTTCTTTTCATGTCCCTTTCTTCCCTGTTTTGACTAATTATTAGTAGTGGCATAACTCTTAGTTAGTATTCTGTCTAGTAGGTCACCAAATAAGTTTATTTACATGTTAAGGTATGAGGAGCATGGCTCTAGAAGACTCTCAATGTACATCAGCACATTCAAGCCTCTGATATATTATGCATTAAAGAAATATATTTAGCACCGCTTGAAACTACATCTCCTAGTCTTATTAGATTAAAGACCTGCCCCCAAAAGATGTTTGGAGAGGGGCAGGGAGACATAATTATTATCTTACTATAAGATTTTATTCTAAAGAAAATGCTTTGTGAAACACATAAGTGTAACATATCTCCCCAGTTGCGAATAAAATTTGGGAGTATCTCCGGGCACATTTCAGAAATGTTGAGTTCAGGGTAAGTCTGCAGGATGTAGTAACTACAGCTTTTAGAATTGATTAATTTGCTGCTTTGACCCTATGAATACATATGTGCTTGGACAAGCAATCCAATCAAATGTGAATGAAGGGCATATCGGAGTCCCGTGGTAAGTTCTGTAAAAAGACACATAAATATATCATTCGGATTTTTCTTCAAAAAAACAAAAATGTTAATATAATCTGTAGGAACATTTGAAAATACTGTCCCTGGCCCCAACACCACATTCCGTGCATTCTGGAAGAGATCTTCTTTTGATTACAATATGCACCTCACCCAGGTGAGAACTATTGCTTTAATTGAATGCTTCTCAACTCAGATTGCACATTAGTATCACTCAGGCTTAAAAACACAAATTTCCAAGATCCACCCCTAAAAATTGATTAGGGTTAGACTTAGGTATTGGCATATTTAATGCTTCTGAGGTGATATAAATGTGCAGCATGAGATGATAACCCCCAGTCTAAGAAAAATAAGTGTTCCCTTGTCCCCATTGCCAAGACTACTCATCATTTTGTTCTTAAATGAAAAACAAAGCCATTTCAGTGGTGGGTATTAGTCAAAAGAATGTCTACACTGAAATTTATTATTTAAGGGCCCTTTTCTCTATATGAAGTACCAGTGAATATCAAAGTGCCATTTCAGAAAGTAGAGGACAGTGAGTTGGTTAAGAATTGCTGCTCCAAGTCATTAAGACAATATAAGGATCTGAATGGTTTGCACACTGCCCTCCATCCATATTCATTCAGAGCTTTAAAACTGAATTTACATACAAGCAATTTGTAGACATCTGAGTGTAGAAAAACCTCTAAAAGGCTTTTTTCTTTGTCTTTAAAAATATTCATTTTATAATTTAACTTCATTTGAACAATTTTTTAGTAAGTGCAGTTATGAGAGAACTAGTTTTTCCCTAGTCACCTAATTCATACTAAGTAAAGGTCATAGAAAGGCTTTTAAAAATAAGTATTATTCTTTTTCAGAAAAAAAAAAAATCCACCATTAACAAAGATGTTTTTAAAACTTCCATTATCTAATACCTTCATTTCAATATTTATTGTAAATCAAAGCTGGTGTTCAATTAAATATATAAGTAAAAAATGATTTTTAAAAATAGGAATGCCTCATCTAAACTGTAGCTTTCAAGAACATATTTCTTGTTTTCTTGACTGCCTTCTGCATAAATATCCCACATTTTTACCATTTGGAAATAAAGAGACTCATAGGTATAGGTGAAAGTTAGCAGAAAAAGAAATATCTATTTAATTAAATTGTACTAACTATCAAATGGGGCAGGAGAAACTTGAATAAGCCTCCTGGTAAATGACAATGTGATTTTATTAAACCAGCCCTCCAAACTCTGTGGGCATGAACCTAATGAAAACCTGGGCATTAGTGTGTTTTGCAAAGAAAAGGTATGTGTTTACCTGACTTAACTGATTATTAACACACACACACACATGCACACACACACACGCACACACACCTCTCTTCTGTCGAATAATAAATAATAAGTGTTTATTGAAATATGTAATACATTTTTTTTAGTAATGATAAATATAAATTGAGTCAGTCAGTTCTTTTTAGTTGAAGGCATTAGAGTATTGCTATTGATAGAATTTTTCTAGACCTTGCCTTATATAATTTAAACAGTACTGGTCACCAAAACTTTGCAAGGTTTAATTGCTCTTCAGGGGAACAGTGTGGAGCAATTATATGAATGATACTAGATTGTAACGATTAAGTTATGTGAAAAGATGGGGAAAGTTGAGCAAATTCTTAGTGGAAAAGAAAAGACTTCACGTAACGCAACTGAAGTTTTAAAAATTATAAGGTGGATTGATAAAATTGATCCAAGCAAACTCTTTATGTTTCAAGACCAGAGAAGTGAGTAGATATGATCTTAAAATTAGAAAGTTGAGAACAAGGAAAAAAAGAAGTCAAACTCTTTTACACAAAGGGTAATAAGCATATGGAATACATTACTATAAAGAACCCCTGAAGCAAGGAGCATCATTGAATACAGGAGGGAATGAAACGAATTTCTAAATGAAAAGGGAAGATAGAGAACAGGAAGAAAATAGGCTAATGGAAATAAGAGAAACTTTAAAAAGCAGGTGTGATGAGCAGAGAAACCTTTCATTGGAGTCCCTTCACTTCTTTTCTGATAGTGCTGTTAAATGGCTTTTGGCATAACCTGTAATCTAAAATAACGTCGTAGCGTGGTGCTCCATGCTGTCACATTTAACCAAATGCTACATGGCATTTAACATTCATCTATTTTCAGGGACGTCTAAATAAAAATCTATGTAATATAATTCTACTCTATAAAGAGGTGATTTGGGAACGCTACCCACTTTTCCTTAGTCTGTTGTTTTAAAACTTAATTATTGTCCATAAGTACCTATAATCTAATGCCTGTCTTAATAATAAATGAGATGATTTTCAATAGGAAGGATATGCAGAAAATGTGAAGGCATATTAACCATTTGTAAACTATTCATAATGGAACTAATTGTGTCTCCTGGAGCACACTGTCTTCTGTTATATATGAAAAGAACCTCCTGCCTTCTTAGCTGGAAGCATGAATCTTTTTTTTTAGGAAAGGGTGCTGAGGCTGGATACAGGATTTCAAGTGATGGATGATTTGAAACATTAATATGTAAGGTATTGCTAGCTAATTATTCAGTGGTTACTTCAGTGACTTAGATGGGAAATAGGTTACCTTTGGGAGACAGGATTCTACTTTTAAGTGCTAACTAAAGTATTATTAGTAGAAGTTATATAGTACATGTTACAGTTAACTCTCTCCCAAAAGGTGTAGATACATAACTTCCTAATCTAAAATATAATACAGGCATAGTCATCAAGTGCTTAGAAAATGTTTACTTGGTTAAAATGGAAAAGAAAGGAGAGATTTTTTTTTTAATTTAAGCTTAATTGTAAATTTTAAATATTCTTTTTACAAGTGTAGTGATTTCCAGACATTTAGATAAGATTTTTTTTTATCATTTTCTGAATACCAACAGAAAACAGAAGAAGACACAGAGCAGGACAACGGTTATAATGACAAGCACAGAACTTTGTGAATGGCTCAATCATAAGGGGGCATTTCCAGATGGAAAGTCCATCAATAAAGCATCGAGACCATCATTATCAGAGTTTGTTGCTTGAATGTCTGACTTTTAGATTCAAGTCAGACATGGGCCATGTCCACTATTCCCAGGCAAGAATAGTGTAAAGTAAATTAATGACAGATCATAATGTGCCAAAATGCCCAAAGAAGATTATAGTTTTAAGATATAAAATCTAAGATTACATAATGAGTTTATCCAGAGAGGTAGATAGGTAAATAGATAGGATAGGCTCCACTAGATTCTTAGATTTGGGCACAAAGTCGCTGAACTCTAAAATAATGACCAGTAACTGGCACTGCAGGTAACTGGTCTAAACATGCAGCACTTTAGTCCAGGTCAGAGCTGACAAAATTATGGAGCTTATCACCACTCCTATTGATCTCTGACTCTCACTGGACCCCAAGCAAAGCCAATGAAAGGCGTTGCTAAATAATCATGGCATCCTTTTCCACTGAATTAACAATCTTTCTTACAACTGTTCTCCCAGGAGATCTTCACAATCCACTGGGAGATGAAACCTATTTAACAGTCTTTGCACAGATCCTTTCATAGATGTAAATTCAGAATAGGAACCAAAAAAAATGTCTATGAAAATTATTAGGGCAACTTTGAGTAACAGAACAAGACACTTTTTTATGAAACTGAAAACAATATTTTTCTCATTTGTTTTATAACTAACAATAAAGGGTGCTGGGGTGGGAGAATATTTTTGGTGTCAAAGGGCATTGAAAATTAGTTAAGACACATTCATTTTGTGGAGACATAATCTCAGAATGGGTGTTTGCTTTTTCATTTGAGACCTTTGATTTCATTTTCTCAAAAGTTAGATATAGATTGGTAGGCAGGTAAATAGCTGGGTAGCCAAAAGTACATAAGGAGAGAATAGCACTTATTCATTTTAGTTGACAATTCTTTGAGACATTTTACTTTGCAAGCTGATTGTGTGTTATAGAAACAGAGACAACAATTGTGTGTTAGAGAAACATTTGTCCTGTGTTTAGGGGCATAGGATTTACAGTGTATAGTTAAAGTAACACATACTAGTATTTTGTGGATGCTGAGATTAATTTTCAATATTCAGTCTCCCCTGGGATATTTATATTCTTCCAATCAGCATGGAACTGTCCATCAAAACTAACATTATAAATTTTTTTTTTAACTTGGCACTGTGAATGTTTCAGGGCTTTCTTTAAAGAGCTCTAGACAGATTAGCAATCTTCCTATAAAAATGACCTCTGTCATTTTTCCCAGTGCTGGCTAGTTATTTCAACACAGTTGAATTCAGAGAAGGAGAGGGGTTTCTTCCTTCTGGATAATTTTAGAACCATTTGTTTAAGACATAGAACTTATGGCTATTTTAAGAAAATCCTGATATTTACTTTAGAATGTAAAGTGCATTGCAGTTTAAAGTTTATCTCTAATTAGACCTGAGCAAAATAAATAGTTTCCAATCGGGAAAATACATCTTTTTCCCACAAATTGCTTCCATCAGTTTTGAACCCTGCTAAGCATTTTTAATAGATATGTGCCCTTAGCTCATCTTTTGCATGCTAACAATTTAATCTGAATACCAATATAGACACAAAATAAAACGATTGTTTCCTGCCAGAGGTATCTGCAGAAGAAATCTTGGAGTAAAACATTGTCTTTGCAGCTCATTGTGTCTCTAATTAGAGTGGAAAGAGGCAGAAGCTTGCTGGTGTCAGTCTGTGTTTAGCATGCCCTGGAGCCTCAAACTCCTGTGGGTATCAAAGTGCACTAATTAAATGAGGGGTCCACAATACGGCACTAAACATCAGAGTGCAAGAAAGAGTCCAGTGTCCTCAGTGCCTTTGAGAATCCGTGGCCCACGCTAATTACCCATTGTTGAATTGACTTTCCATTCTGTGAGGAATGAATGGTTCCACTCTCTCTCCTCCCTCCTCCCCCTCCCCTTTCTATTTTACCATCTTTGCTTTGGCCGCCTAATTAATCTTATGGAAATCTCCCGAAGCCAGATTCCAGCAAGGTTGCCCCGATGTTTATAATTTGATTTGTGATGATAAAAGTGAAGGCACCCGGTGATGGAACAGTGTCATTTTCAACACTCTTGAGAATCGAAGAGGCTATCAATCTTTCCCACGTGCATGGCAAACTGATATCCTAGAAAATTAACTTCAATTAATAACAGAAATCCCCAGACACACGGGAAAGTGGAGCTGCTTTGAAAGAGAACCTTCAAAGATGTCTCTGGACTATCTTTTATATGCAGACCTTTTTTTATATAAGAAATCCTCAATGAGGAAATATGTGTGTGGGGTGGGTGTGTGGGTATATGTGTGTCCTTTTTTTCATATACTAATTTCAGGATGTGTGTGTGTCTTTTTTTTCCCCCCAATACTAATTTCAGGTATCATTTGTACCTAGTGTAGAAAGAATTCAACCAGTCATCTAGGTTTAATACCAAAACATTCCTGTCTTTAAGCTCCAATATTTGGTGTATTTTTCTTTTAATTTGATGAACAATGCAGTTTTAAACATAATTTAAAAACTTTCTTCTCATCCGTAAAGTCTATGTGGGCAATCAACATCTTAAATTTAATAAAAATGTATATATGTATGTACAAAGAGATAAAACTCACTGAAATTTATGAAAGGAAAGTGTTCAAAATAACCTGTCCAATAAAATAATAGCTAGATTAAATAAGGAATAAAAAGCCTCTTTTTCACATTTTATATTAAATATTACTTAATTTAACATAATTTACTTTCTGTATGTCTGATTATATGCCCCAATTGTGACTTATGCATTTTAAAAAAGAGCAATTATTCTTGGACAGCACAATTTCAGTTTATTGATTAAAAGATTCAAAATATTTATAATATTTTATTATAATTGGAATGAATGCACCATTCATAATAATCTTATGGATAAATATCTAACTCCTTCTTTCCCCCTGTACCTTCTTCTTCTGCTTCTTTCACTGCTTATATTTCTACTTATTTTATTTCTTTATTTCTTTATTTAAAAGCCTTTATTATTAAAACATAATTTTCAAAATATTAAAAGAAACATAATTCTCACCAATAAATAGCAAGCACCAATTGACACTGTATTTAATTTATCAGTGATGGAACCAGCAGTATGGCAAATCTAGATAAAAAAAAATTAGAGGAACTGAGTTTGTATACAGTCACTGGAAACAAGTTTGTTGAGATAACATTAGGAAAAAACAGAATTGATCAATCCTACGGTTCAATGAATAAATAACCCTAGAATTAAATTTTCTGCTGGACAGAAAAGAAAATTACCACACCCTAGTTTCCAAAAAGTTAGCATCCAGTCTAACTTTTTAGCATTGTAAAATGCCTAGACTCTAGTCAAGTGTGAATTCTAATTAAAAAATAGTTACATTCCCAGAGAAAATCAGATGATCCTCAGCTTCGGGCAATCTTGTTAGATAGTCTCCTAGCATGACATTAAAGAAATGCAATTACTTTTGTTTTATTTCCAAAATTTTGGATAATTCTTTTTGATAAGGTGAATACACTCATCAGTTTTGCAGTGAAAGTATATGACCAAGGTTAATACTGTTTTTACAAGTCAAAAGCAGGAGGACATAGAGATTATAAATTGAAGTAACCAATTATCCCAAAACACAAAATCCTGTTATGGCCTAGGTTTAGTAACAAGAATGGGTGAATTTGTAGAATTTCAAATTCTTGTTGGAATTATTATCACATGATTGAATTTATTTTATGCCACTTCTTATTCTTTAAACTTTTATTAGCAGACACATAGGAATCTGTGGAATTTGTGAACTGCGTTATTATACCATTTATGTGTGCTGTATTTTGTTTGGCTGAAACTCTGACCATTTATGTATGCTGTATTTTGTTTGGCTGAAAGTTTATTTCTACCCTTGACAGCCAGGACCACCTGTTTAGAAAGATGAAATTGCAATCCAATTAAAATCTTGCACATTTAAACTATCATGTTATTTTTCACTTACATGTTACAGTTAATATTCTGAGATCTCTACCGAGTAATTAAAAATTACTTTTGCAAAAGAAAAAGTAATTTCAATTTTAATGTTTTTAATTCCATGTTAGTTGTACGCTCCTTAAATCATAGCTAAATGCTGAATTAGGTATCAGAATTGACAATTCTTAAGACTTTTCATTAAAAAAAAATATATCTGCCAGTAATTTGGAAATTCACTGACAAGGAAAAACATCTTTTACTATGATTGACTTATGTATGACATCAGCAACAATTATTTTCAGAAAAGACAAGATAAACCTTAATTTACTTTTTTAAAAATACAAGTCAATTTTTGGAGATATGATTTCATTCTAAACAGACAGAAACATTTCCAGCACACTTTTATTGTACATAATTCAATTATAAACACCGCTTAATCTCACGCTGCATGTATAATTTCAAATAGGATTTTTTACCCATGAAATAAACATTTTCTTATTAAGATTAAAATAAAGTGGAAAGAACCAAGACTGAGACCAAACCAGAAGCATCATGAAGATTTATGAATACCATTAACCTGATTATGCAAACTCTGTCCATGGACACCTTTACAGAGAAAGAAACAATGACATATAATATTTATATATGTATTGTTACGAGCAATATAAACTTTATCTGAGCAGTTGTATTGTGAAAGCCTAATGTGATATTTAAATTATCAAAGCATTATGCAAAATGTAAAGAATGTGAGAACCAGAATTTTTAATAAATATCAAAGGGATGTTTACTCTGGGTGTATTAGTTCATGTGGCACAGCTATCACATGCTAAGAAACAAACTTGCCTAACAAACTTGTGAAGATAAAACATATCTTCACAAAGCTACTTTTTAAATCATTGAGGGTTATTTTCTTTTAAGATTGATGTTTCAGGATGCACTAATACTTTCTAAAAGCCAATTAAAGATAGGATATATATGTTCATCAAATTATATACATATATGTATACATATGTAAAATTCTGTTTTTGCAGAACTACGTAAAAACCTAATTCCCAAGTACTATTATATTATTCACCACATCTCCCAGTTAGTACTAAAGAAATTGTTTCCAGATCCAGTGGATTTCCCATTTTGCTGGCACTGGGCTACCTCCACATAGCATGATTAGTTCTCATCTTAGAAATTGTTTAACACATTTCATGTTAAATAAAAAGGAACTGGATGATGTAATAAATGTTTTATATTCAATAAGATAATCATCATATTTCATACATTCATTCTTAGAGAGTGCCTGTTTCCATCCTTCAGAATTGACCTGCAAGTAGCCTAGCAATAATGTTAACTCTATATAGGCTTTATTCTTTGCTCAGTTAATCACACATTCAATTTACCTATCTTCCTGCCCATGTGCATTATAATGCAAATCAATTCGAGTAGAGATGTGAGAGCTTAGGAAGCCTTGCCTGTCGAGCAAGCTTTCTTTATTTCTTGCCTTAGAGCTAGCCAAGCTCCAGAGATGAAGATGAGCTTAATTAGAATTATAGAAGGATTTAAAAGTCAGTTAAAAAAATAAAAAAAAAACTCTACAAACTGAATATTCAATTCGCTACAAAGTAGAAGAAAGCCTTAACTCTCTATGTCCAAACATCTTAGACCTCGAGGGTCAGAGGACAGTCTTGAAGGAAAAGCCTTTGATGACATACAGGGCAGGAAAAAATGTACAAAACAAGTTCCACCTATTTGCCACCTGGCAGTCAGGCCAGTAAACAGGGGGCTCCTTTCACCTGTCTTCAGTTCCTAGTTCTACTCCCTTCAGTCCCTACTAATCCAGGGTTGTGATAAACAACACCCCAGATTCTAAATACCCTGGAAGCCCAGGAGATGCACAAGATGGCAGAGTCAAAAAGTCTAAGAGCTAGCTAAAGAAAACTTCTAACCTGACAGAGTTGAAATTGACTCAATCCCTGTGCTACTGGAAGATAGTAAAGGTTATGAAATCCTCTCTGTGTTCTTGAGAAAACCCTTTCCCATATAACTTATATAAGACTCGCTGATGCCACACACCCTCCAACCACCTCGTTTCTAGACACTGACTCTCCAAATTCCAATTTTTTGCCTAATAAATGATTAGCTGAACTGCTTGTTGCCATGGATCAAAATCAGGACTAAATGCTGGTTAACCAAAATTTGGTTAAGCTTCTCCCTCGTCAGGGCCCTGAATTTTGGCCCACCCTCATACTGAGCCAGCACAGGGTTTCTCATAACAGTCTAGACTCATGGAAAATTTTCTGATCATCTCTCAGGTCTTGCCACCCTTTCATCTCATGTCCCCATCCTCAGTTTTTTCAGCCTCATTTATCCATCTCAACATCAAAGAAAATTTTTTGCTGAATTTCTAGATGCTTGCAGACCTTATGGTCATAGTATCTTTCCTATTGCAATAGTTCTCTTTCTCCTATGCAATAGTCCTTTTTCCTCCTCTAGTAATAATCATTTTGAATAAAATATTTCCTTTCTATGTCTGGATTTTTTTTTTATTTGACAAGTCTTATCAACGTCCAGGAATTTTTGGAAAACTTTAAGTCTGTTCATCACTACAGGATTGGATTTTCCTAGACTCCTGGCAATAAACCCCTAAAATGTCCTCAAGACTCGTGTTTCCAAAAATTTCACACGCACATCTGCAGGATGACCATTACATGGTCAACTTTTCTCGAGAATCAGTTTTATTGATAATTTGGCAGTAGGGATTTTTTGTGTTCTTAAAAGCTATCATCAAGTTTCCACAGAAACAAAATCTACGCAATCCTAATGATGTGGATTTGTCTTAAAAATTTTAGTAAAATAACTTAAAAATTTTAAAATATCCTGTATGAATGAAATAATCTGTTATGATAGAAACTAATGATACTAATATTTATCATAGTCATATCGAAATTAAGAAAGTGCAAAATGAAGGCAAATTCTACCATGCTGATGTAAACTTCTAAACATCTTCCTCGTCAAAGGACTGGAAGCTGGATCAGATTTGGCAGCTGGTTTTTGATAACTGAGTTTGTAACTTAAACTGGTGGTTTTATTTATTTGTTTCGATTACTTTCATGAGTATACATGCACATGCACACGCACAGTCATTGTCTTCCTCAAATTAGTTTAACTTCTTCTATATTCGTTCTGAAAAAATAGGAATAAAGTATCCAAAACTCCACATAGTTTTAACAGTACCAATAATTCTGTTTATATAAATGTACTTATATGTCTTTACTTACCCTATAAAATGTGTGATATGTCTAAATTAAATTTCCAACAATAAACAGACGAGTTCATAAAAACAGACAAAATATGCCAAAAGAAAGAAAAAACACAGGCTGAGGAGACAAAACAATCATTATAACCATACTGAGATATGACACAGATGTTAGAATAATCAGACAGGAAATCTAAAATTATTATGAATATGTTAAAAAATCTAAAGGAAACTGAGGCATATTAAAAGATAAACTGAGGCATATTAAAAATTGTAAGAGTTTATTTGAGCAAAAATCAATTTGAATTGGGCAGTGCTAAAATGGAAATTGTTTAGAGAGCTCCACCAACAAGAGCTCAGGGAGTAAATTTTATAGAGAAAAGAGGAAAGCAAAGCAAGGAAATTACTTGGTTGGCTATGTTTGCCTTAGTTGGAAAAGCCTTCTTATTTAATTAATTTAACAATAAAAAGTAGAAAACAAACAAGATTAGTTGTGCAATGTCAGTCAATAAAAAGATGGAAAACATAAAAGAGTCAAAATAAATGTCAGAAAGCAAAATACAGAAGCAGAAATGAAGACTGCCTTGAATGGCACCAGACTCGACACAGATGAGGAAAGAATTAGTGAGCAAAATAAAAATAATGAAAATAAAAACAAGATAATATACATTCAAAAACTCTGGTATAATATAAAGTGGTGTAACATTGGGATAATTGTAATAATGAAAGAAGAGAGACCAGGGCCGAGGAAATATTTGAAGAAATATGGCTAAAGTTTTTTTATTGCAAAGAGCACTAACTCAACCTAACCTGAAGATTTCACCAGCTAGCTTTTGGGTAGATGCTTGGAAAGCTAGATGTTACATCCTGTGGAGGGACAAACCCAGACTAGGTAAGATGCTAACCAAGAGAAAGAAAGACACAGTTGGGAAAATCTGAGAAGGTGCTCAAGGTTTTTATCCCCAAATACTTGTGTAACTAATTAAAAAAAAAATTAAAACATATGTCTATAAAATATATTTTTAGTAAGTATTGACTAGAAAAATGTAGGTAACATCAAGAACTGTAAAGAGTCTAAGATTAACTCTATTTGTAAATTAATGAGTTAGCCTGCCACATTTTCAGTGATGCTGGCAGAAGATGCAAGACCCCTGAACTGCAGAAAGCAGATGTTATTATTCAAGGCCCAGCAAGCAGCATGAACATCATTATGTATCAGCTTCTCTTGCTTCCCAAATCTTACAGGGTGAAGTGGAGGCATCCAAGGGGATGCTGCACATGCAGAGGGTTTGTGTTACAGCTGAGGAATTATCACCAAGCTATTATCTAAAAGACCCTAAAATTTCTCACTATCTTAACTATGTTAGGACCATGCTGCTTACAGAAACTGAAAAAGATTCCTAAACCCCAAAGCAAAGAGGGCTGAGCACAAAGACCAAGAGACAAAGCTGAAAAAGCAAGATGGCAATAGGGCATTGTGTTCAAAAAGTACTATGTGCAAAAGGGCCAAATGCAACAGAATAACTATGTATGCCTAAAAAAGAATTTAATTACTCCATACCACAGCCTATAAATACAGAAGCCTCCTTCCCAGTCAAGGAGAAGATGTCGTTAAAGCCTGAGCTCGCTCTTCTCCATTTCTTGATCAAAGAATAAAGTTTCTGCTCTGCTTTACCAAACTCAGTCTCATTCTATTGGTACAAACAGCACTGGGCAAAGGGATCTTGGTTTGAGTCCCCACCCCGGAAGGGTCAGTAACCAAATCCTAAGTAGGAGATCACTATCTTTTATAAAACTCTGCAAGGAAATGTACCTAACCTTTCCCCAGAGGACGACATTATTTTCATTATTCTGGACAGTAAATAAATCTACCTTTTGCTCTGATAAACACTATCTAATGTTCCAAGATTGTTCATTACACAAACACTCTTGAAAAGATATTCCAGAATAAAGACTGTCAGTAACCCTGTTCATAAGTCCTACAGAAATATGAGAGACCCCTGGAGAATTGTGTCCCAATTAGGATAGATGCATGAAAGAGGTTATAGGTCATAATTCAAAAGAAGGATATGAGCCACACTGAGGCACCACCAAACCTTGATTTAGAGCATTGTCATACTCTTAGTGTGTTTAATGGAAGAGAAGTGTGTAAAAATAATTTTAAAAAATAGATTAAGTAGTCGTTATATTTATAAATGACTTTAATAAAATGAGAATGAATTTGAAAGATGGCACTAAAGTTTTAGAAGTCAGAATTTCTAAATGGGGAAAAAAGAGATCAGTGTGAAAAGAAATATCTGGATAAAGTGAATGAGTTTTTTTCTTTAATCATAAAGACTCTTTCAAATTTGCTTATTTCAGTTTTTTTAAGGCTAAATATTTTCAATGCATAACTATGAAGGAGGCAAACCCTTATGTTTTATGTTCACAATTCAAATAAAAACACATTTTGTCTGTTGAATGAATAGAGTTAACTATGGAGATTGAGTCATTTGAAATCCTACTTAATTTTCACAAGATAAAAATTGCAATATTTATAACAAAAAAAAATCTGCAGTCCTTATTCTTCATTGATGATGTCATTTGGTTACTAGGGTGTTAGAAACTCCTTTTATTCTATCACCTTATTTGAGCAACTTAATCTATCAATAAAAATATGTTTACCAAAATGTCAACCAATAGTAACCTGAAATAATTCTAAGTACTCCTTGAGAGGCTCTCTTCTCAGTGATACCAGTTATAGTGCTGGATACCAAAATACTGATGTGAATTCAGATTATCTATCTGTTTGATACCCACACAGAGAAAAGAAATGCCTGCATGCCGTAACTAGATAGCACTAATTATCTATCAATTTATCAAAATAAAATATTCAAAATCTGTTGAAATCTGAATTTTTTTAATTAACTTTTTTGTTTATTTAAAAATGTTATGGAATTTCCCCCTCTACATGTGATTTCCAGAAAACAAGTTGGTGGCTGTTGAACACTCACTCTAGTGTTCCTCAAAGCAGCCTTTTAATTATAATTGCTTACCAGAATTACTTAGAAATATATTTGTACTTCATTCTTTTACTTGGGTATCTTATTTCTTTTTCTTAAATTTTATTAAATTTATTGAGGTGACATTAGTTAATAAAATTACATAGGTTTCAAGTGTACAATTCTGTAATATATCAGCTGTGTATTTCATTGTGTGTTCACCACCCAGTCAAATCTCCTGTCACCATATATTTGACCCTCTTTACTCTTTTCTACCTCCCCTCCCTCTTTTCTTTCTGGTAACCACCATACTGCGTGTTCACGAATCTCTATTTGTCTCTGTTTGTCTTGTTTGTTTGTTGCTTTCAGTTTTATATCACACATATGAGTGAAATCATATGGTTCTTGACTTTTTCCATTTGATTTATTTTGCTTAAGGTGATATTCTCAAGATCTATCCATATTATCACAAATGGCAATATTTCATCTTTTCTTATGGCTGAGTAGTAGTTTGTTATATATATGTACCACTTCTTTTTTTAATCCAATCATCTATGGAAGGACACTTTGGTTGTTTTCATGTCTTGGCCACCATGAACAATGCTGCTGTGAACAGAGAGGTACATATATCTTTACAAATAAATGTTTTTGAATTTTTCAAATATATATCCAGAAGAGGGATTGCTGGGTCATATGGAAACTTGATTCTTAATATTTTGAGGCACCTCTATAACATTTTACACAGTTGCTGTACCAATTTGCATTCCCACTGGCAGTGTATAAGGGCTCCTTTTTCTCTACAACCTTTCCAACACTTGTTATTTCTTGTCTTGTTGATAATAGTCATTCTAACAGGTATATCTCATTGTGGTCATTCTAACAGGTATATCTCATTGTGGTTTTGATTTTCATTTCCCTAATAGTTAGTGAAGCTGAGCATCTTTTCATGTCTGTTGGTCATTTACATGTCTTCTTGGGAGAAGTGTCTGTTCAGGTCCTCTGCCCATTTTTTAATTGGATATTTTTTTATTGTTGAGTTGTATGAGTTCTTTGTATATTTGGGATATTAGCCCTTTATCAGAGGCACTGTTTGCAAATATTTTCTCTAATTCAGTTGTTTGCCTCTTTGTTTTGTTAATGATTTCTTTTGCTATGAAGAAGCTTTTTTAGTTTGATATAGTCCCATTCATTTATTTTATTTTTGCTTTTAATTCTTTTGTCTTTGAGGTCAAATTCATAGTCAAGTGTTCTGGAATGAAATGCTCTGTAAATACTGATATGTCTTTTTGGTCTAATGTGTCATTTAAGGCCAATATTTTTTTATTGATTTTCTGTTTGGATGATCTATCCACAGCTGTCAATGAGGTATTAGGTCACTATTATAATAGTGATTTTGTCAGTTTCTCCCTTTAGTTCTGTTAGTCATTGCTTTATATATTTTGGTGCTCCCTGATTGGGTGCATATATATTGGTGTTATGTCTTCTTGATGTACTGTCCCTTTTATCATTATAAATTATTTGTCTTTGTCTCTTGTTACCTGATTTACCTTGAAATTTGTTTTGTCAAATATAAGTACTGCTATACCCACTCTTCTCTGGATGCTATATACTTAGAGTATCATTTTCTATCCATTCACTTTGATTCTGTATTTGTCCTTGCAGGTGAGATGTGTCCTATGGTTGGGTTTTGTTTTTTGATCCAACCCACTACTCTGTATCTTTTATTGGTGAGTTCAGTCCATTTACATTTAGCATGATTATTGACTTATGAAGATTTACTACAGATATTTTATCTTTTGTTTTTTGAGTAGGTTTGTGTCTCCATTGTTCTTTTTCCCTTGTGTTTAGTTTGGTGGTATTCTATGATTTTTCCTACTTTTCCTATATTATGTGTCTCAGTTCTGGAATTTTTTGTGTGTGGTTACTATTAGATTTATGCAAAAAAAAAGTTTTATATATACAGCAGTCCTTTATCTTCTGAATACACCCTATCTCTATTTTCCTTTGCAAATTCAAACCTTTACCCCCTACCTTTTTTGTTGTTGTCATTGTCAAAAATCCCTTCTTATGCTCTGTGTTCATTTCCAAATTACGAAAGCTATTGTTTTCTTTTTGTAAATGTTTTTACCTTCTTTAACCTTTATGTTATATTTAAGAGTATCATACCTTATTCTGAATAAGGGTTGCAATTTCTTGTTTCTGTCTCTTAGTCATTTTACTCATAGTTTTGTATCCTTTTGTCTTTTTGTTTCAGATAGAATAACCCACTTCAGTATCTACTGTAATGTAGGTCTTGTGGTGGTAAATTTCCTCAGTTTCTATGTGTCTGAAAAAGTCTTTATTTCTCCTTCATATCTAAAGGACATCTTTGCTGGATATGTTACTCTGGCTGGTAATTTTTCTCTTTCAATAGTTTGAATATTTGATTTTACTCTCCCATAGTTTGTAGGGTTTCTACTTAAAAATCTGATGATAATCCAATGGGATTTCCTTTATAGGTTACCATTATTTTCCCCGTGGCTGCCTTGATAATTCTTTATTTGTCATTAGTTTTTGACAGCTTTAATATAAAACTGCAAGTTTTTTTTATATTAAGGCCTTGCGGAAGGCCTTTTTGGATTGAGATATTTAGGTGTTACATTTGCTTCTTAGATTCGAGGATCCGGCCCCTTCTTTAGGTTCTCTTTGACTGTTTGAATAGGCTCTCTTTTCTATTTTCCTTCTGGTATACCCATTATTTTTTATATTGCTCTTTCTGATGGAGTCAGCTAGTTCTCAAAAATTTCTTTTTTTCCCTCAAGTCTCTCTTTTCTCCCATCTGCATCATTTCTAGATTTCTATCTTTGATATCACTATTTCTTTCCTTCATCTGGTCAACTCTATTCCCTAAGCTCACTAGTTAATTCTTCATCTCTTTTATGAGATCTTCAGATCCAGAATTTCTATTTGGCTCTTCTTAAAGTTTCAATCTAGTTGGTAAAATACTCCTTTTGTTCATTGATTTTATTTCCGATTTTATTAAATTGCCTATCTGAGTTTTCTTGTATTTTGTTGAGTTTTTTCAGAACTGCAGTCTTGAATTTTCTGTCACTTAAATCACATATTTTCATATCATTAAGTTTATTTTCTGGAGATTTTTCATATTTTTTCTGAGCTGCCTTGTTACCTTGGTTATTCATGATATTTAATGGAATTTTTCTCTGCCAGTCATTTATAGGAATGATATCTGCTATTTTTTTTTCTCTTGCACTGTTTTGGCTTCTCTGATCTCTGCCAGGCCCTGGAAAGTGCCCTGTATTCCTTGGGGATTTGGGTGTCTCCTCTCTGACCAAGTCATCACCCCCATGGGGGAATATAGCGGGCGATGGGGATCCATGCCCATGAAGTCCCAATGTTGCCCCGCCAACCAGATGCGGCTGGCGCTGGCTGGACTACCCAAGGTGCCCCAGGCACTCCTGCTGAGATCAGCTGGGATTGGTGGGGGTAAGGTGGGTTAGAAGAGGCTGGTTCATGAGTTTGTGGCTTTGTTGTTCTCCTAGTAATGGTGACTACCAGACCTCAGCTGCTTCACCTCTGCATCTTCATGTTTGTCACTGGGATCAGCCACAATGTGTGTCTGACACTCTAGAAGAAATGCTTCCAACTCTCCAATTCTCAGGGCTGCAGGCAGTGTCCTCTGTAAAACAGTACTCACTGCTACAGCCTCTTTTTGGGCCCAACAGTAGCTCTTACAGGGTGAGGGGAAGTGGCCAGGCTCAGTGGCTTTGTTTTCTCTGCCTGGCAATAGCAACCACCAGACCACAGCTATTGCACCTCAGTATTCCTTCTCTGCTCCACTCACTGGGCTTAGCCACAATATGTGCAAACCACTAAGGCAGGAATGTTCATTCCACTTCTCTGTTCCCTAGGGCTTCAGAGAGTGCACTCTACAACCTGATTCTTCCCCTTTCCCCAAACCTGCAGTGAGCTCTGCGTTGCATCCATCTCAGCTCTTCTTCCTTCCCTCCTCCCTCGTTGGCCTCAATTTGCCCACCATCAGTTGTTTCAAGGCATAGATCTCTCAGATGTGTTTTTGTCTTGAGCAGGGAATTCTTCATTGACTTACAAATGTTCAACTTGTAACTTCCAGGGGAGTGACCGGTGGGCCTCTCATGCCATCATGATTCTGATATATATATATATATATTTACCACAACAAACACGGTTTTAAATCATATTCAGACATACTACTTATCAAGGAAGGACTTTGTAAACATCAAAACACTGACAGTAACTCGTTCAAATAAAAGTATAAATGTCTGACAGCTGAGCAATTAATCAATATATATTTAGCAAGAACTAGTAGGTCATGGGTACTATGCAATGAACTGAACAAAAAATATACACTAAAACATTTGCTAAGTATGAAAGATAATACTTTGTTCTTCACTTAATATCATGAGATTTATTTTCCTTATCTATAAAGTTCAAAGTTAGAAAAAGTGATGTTAGGCTTCTTCCAACCCTAAGGTTTTTTCCATCAGACACCTACTTGGCCTAAGCTTATGTGCCATATTACTCCATCCAAAGCATATGAAGTCATGAGTACTTGTATTGAGTACCCTTTTTCCTGCTCTATTCTTCTCTCCTGCATTGGTATACACAACCCCTTCTCTCAGATGCCCAGGGCCAACATGCTGTTTAGGATTCCCTATATTTCCCCAAAGACTGTACAAGTCTTGGACCATTTTAGTTTCTGGACCTTTCTCATACTCACTTGATTATTAAAAATTTAATTTCCATATTCTTTATATGTTGAGTACTTTGTTTTCTAGTTGCCAACGTGATGAAAGATTACTAGGAAAATTAATCCAACTATAAGTTTTAGTACCTATGATGGAATTTATATATTACACTTCCCAGCAGAGTTTCTATTTTAACAGTGGATTCTTAGAAATACACTTTCTAAATCCAAAGAAATATGAGTCATTCTATCCATTATTACCATCTATCCGAACATAGAAGAAACTTTGTAAAATTCCCAATATAACAAGGTTTAAAAAAAGATAGTTTGGCCTTCTTAATGTGTAGGCAGCTGTCCTTGTGCCCAGGATTGAGTCATTCTGAAATGATTCCCCTCACTAAGGATATTTTGCTGGGAGCTGACATTCATTTTGAGAGGTGAAATAAGTCTTATTTAATTATACACAACAGTAAATCCAGGCAATCCACTACAGTAGAAAGAGCATACAATTTTAAAAATATAGTAGTCCCCCTTTATCCACAGGGGATATGTTCTATTTTCTTGAAACTGCAAATAGTACAAAACCCTATCACAACAATACCTAATAATTAAAAGAACAATTATAAAATATACTATAATAAAAGTTACATAAATGTAGCCTCTCTCTCTCTTTCTCCCTCTCTCTCCCCCTCACCCTCCACCCCCCGCCCCATCTCTCGATCTCATTCATTCATTTATTATACTATACTTACCCTTTTTCTTCTTATGATGCATTGGTGGAATCATTCCAAAGACAAAATGGCTGTCACCCATGCTTTCTGATTATGTTGTCAGAACATGAGCAGATAATTTTTGTTTTTGAGAGCACATGGGTTCTTCACTCTGTCCACTAAACCTGGTTTTATTATATACCTTGAAGCATTTCCACAAAATATCAGAGTTAACCTATCTTTCCATGTTTCATACCCTGCTGCCTCCTTTGCACTTTTACAAATGTGGGTTCCTTTCTGCATCTTCTTCCCGAAGATCCTGGTTTCATTGCAACTGAAGATTTGCTTTGGATGGTTTCACTTCTCCTTAATTAATTTCATCTCTGCTGAATATATGGCAGCAGCTTCTTCATCAGCAGATATAGCTTCTCCAGTAATTTTTATATTTTTTTTAGTCCAAACCTAATCCTCAATCTATGTAACCATCCCTCACTTGTAGTAAATGTCTTGGTGTAACTCGTTTTAGGGGATCCCTTGCTGATGTCTTTGTATAGGCAGAATACTTTCTGAAGCAACACTTTACAGTCAGTTGGAACATGTTTTCTGTTCATGCCTCTACCCACAAATTTAATGCCTTTTCCATATTAACTAAGCACTTATCATACACTGTGTCCATAACTTTTGCAGTCTGAGGTGTGACAACAGAACGAGCAAGAATTTCTTTTTCCTCCTTCACAATTTCATAAATAGAAGAATCATTATTCTACCATAGATCTTGGCAACCTCAGTATAGTTTTTTTTTCCTCATGAAAAAGAGTAGGGAAGCATCCACATTCTCATGCTACCTTCTCATTGTGTTAGTTCTTAACCAAATGTGTCCCTCACCATCACTTTAGAATTTTTTCCAAAATAAGTACTCTGGTGAAGAACAGCCATGGGGCACATAATGAATATTAACTCAATAATGGCTGCAGTACATCTGTCTTCAGTTGCACCTGTTCCTTGTTGTATACATATGACGTGAGACTAGAGCAGTGTTGGCAGCAATGTGAAATTTCAGTGAGAAAAATTCACAGTAAACTTTGAATCTGCTTTCCACGGATTAAGTATTGTTCAAGTTATAATATGTGTCAAAGGCCTGAAAGACTAACAGGCGGTGAGTTATGCATAGGAATCTGTCCTTCATTAAATACAGTATCATAACTTTAAAAAATATATTTGTGAAATCTGATTCTACTCCCTCCTTCCAAACTAAATCTTTCATTGAAATATTGTTTCTACTGTGAAGAACTTTGCTCTCAGGAATCATATCATGTGGGATATTAACTTCTTATGGGTACCATTTACTAAACTATTCAATTGCAAAAACTATCACTTCATTGTCCAATAATTATGACTTTTCCTATTCAGTATATAGTTGACAGTTTACTTTCAGAATATGAATTGTTCACCTTTTGTCTCCAGCAGCTATAGCTGTTGAATTTTCCATTATAATGTAAACCTAAAGGACCAATTTTTAAAAAATTCTTAATATCCCAAGGCACCTTGCTTCTTTAGACATGAATATTAAATAGGGTGAAAACTTAAAACCCTTGGTGGCAAGTCCCGTCAAGAGAGGCCACATGAGGACATTCGAAATAGAACTAGCCAACTCGTATTCTATTGTGGGATTAATTAGCTGTAAGCTACAGAGTCAGTGTGTAGTAAAAGTACTTTTCCATAGAGCTTTTTGTCACATGTTTCTGCCAGGTCTATTTATTTTTTTTCTTACTCTTAAACCATAGTTTGAGGAAAAAGCGGCTGGATGTGGTGGAAGGAACCCGAGACAGAGGAGGAGGGTTCTGGATGATCCCACTCTTTTTATATTACACTTTGCCCAGACAGCAACTGACTAGCTACTTCCTCTGAGAAAGTCTTTCTCTTTTTCCAGATTGACACCATTAGAGAAAGCTATTCTTAACCCCTGGATCAAGTAAACTGGCTAAAAATGAAAGAGAAATCTTTTAAGTTAGAAAATTTTATATCACTGTCAGTTTGGCAAGAAGAAAGAAAAAAAACCACTCTCCATCTAGCAAAGAGAAAAAAAAAAAAACCTCTTCTTTCCAAACTCTTATGATGTTTTTTTCAGCACATTCCTTAGAACTGAAGGAAGGACTCATTTCTTGACTATCACCATGATTTTCACTGAAATTTATATTCAGTGATGCCTGAAGATTACACATAAACCCTGACACTAGTGTAAGCTATATCTTACCGCCTGAACTATAAAAAAAGGATGATCATAGGTGCATCAGAGAGCTAATTAAAAAGTCTTTTACTTCTCTGCTCAGCCAGCTACTTTTGGTTTCAGTTACTTACTTTCTTTGGGGGCATGTCTTCCCCTCTTTTTCTATACCTTTATAAAATATTGAAAAATTGTAAATGCATTTTCTCACAAATAAAATAATGTAATAAAAATAAAATTGTTAAAGAACTAGTTTAGAATGTGTTATTACATTTAATAATAATGTTAACGTTATTATTTTTTAATTGACACATTTCTATTTCTGTGAGACCATGACAATTAGGATGATCGTACCATGTTTCAAAGCTTCCAGTAAAACTAACAGTTAAATAATTTTCTCCCTTGGTTAAGAGATTTGAATTTATGACGTATGGGTTCCATAAAGCTCTACAAGTTCTGGAGTCTTTAAATATTGTCTGACTCGTAAATGACTATACTCATTGCAGATTTTGTGGGTTTTTTGTCATACTCTAGTTACACAGTCATTCATCTTTAAAATTCATGTAGTTCCAAAAAATACAGTAATAACATGTGATTCAATTATATTTCATTGACAAAGAAGCAAACCAAACTACATTGTCATTTGGTTGAATGTATTATAATAACTAAGTTAGGGTCATCATGTAACATAAAATTGTTAATTAAAATACAATCACAATGATTACGAAAACTGCTTTTTTGCTTTTTAAAACAATATCTTTTACTGAAACTAATGTGTTTGCTGGCATTGAAAGATAACAGCTATTTTGTGAGCCTGTCTACATTTAACCCATTTCTCCATTGTACATGAATCACAACTGCCTATAAAATGCTCTCTCCCTCTAGTCTTTTGAAGACAGCTAAGACACTAATAATGATGTGAATACTTCATTTTTGTGAAAGGAAGATTTAGAAACATAATCAAGTTGAAAAGAAAAGGTGTTGGTTTGTACAGACTTGAGAAGGTCCAATTTGCCAAATAAAAAACACAGAGGCATTTAAAAGAAATGAAAAAGCAAGGTCAGAAAGTTTGTAATAATTCATGGTGCAAAAAGAGCTAAATTTTCTCCTCATTATCATGTATACAAAAATAATGACATATCCAGACAACATTGCAAAAGTCACTGCTAACATTTTCATTATGGTAGCAGTAACTTGCAAGAAATGTTCAATGTATCATTTACTTTGGGGACTAGAAACTAGATAGGACAATCTTTTTTTTGTTGTTATCTAAAGGTGCAAAGTACATGTTTTTTCTGACTGTTGGACACATAGTGTGGTGTGCATAATTCAGTAGGACCAAGGGTCAGCTTTCTTCGAAGGTTTCTCATTATAGGCAGGTCTCTGTTCATAAGACATGGATTTGATCAGACATATTTTTGAAAAATAAATATTAATTTGACCACACATTTTAAATTATTTATTTATTTATCTATTTATTTACTTATTTGTTTGTTTGTTTGTTTGTTTTTGGTGACATTGGTTAACAAAATCCAATGGTTCAGCTCTATACTTTAACAGAAAGGCATATATATATTTACATTATGTTACATATAGTTAGATTTCTTTCTGTCACCACATATTTGAGCCCCTTTATCAGATTAATGATATTAGTATATTTTTTTAAAAATAATGTCATTAATCTGATATTTTATTTGATCAATTTTATTTATGGGAGTTAAAAGAGATATTAACTGATACACGTAAACCTCCTTAATATCTGGCTTTAAAAACAGAACCACGAAATTCTAGAGCTTATGAATTAATATCCATGTGGAGAAGTTGTAAGATCTCTAGGGTTGTAATTTACTGCTAAGTGTCAGAAATATTTTTCTGTCTTTATAAGCTTACCTACAAGGATCATCAAAATTACACTTCCAGGTTCTGTCTGTAAAATATATAATCTATAAATACATAGCGAATCCTTTCTCAAAGATTCTCAAGTTTAGTTATAGCCCTGACCTATCTGTTAGAAAGTAACATTCATGACTATCTGTGAATATAGGAATTATATGTGTCACAGAACAAGACCAGGCTATTTTCCTCTAAGAACATTATAAGAACAATTTTAACACATGAAACGTGGCCTTAATTTCTTATAGATTATCATACTTAATTAAACAAGATCTTTGTTTTAAAATGGTTAAAAATTTTTTTTAACTTTTTTTTTTTTTTTTTGGTAAAGGAGTATAGAGTCTCACTGAACCTATGTAACTGCATAGTCAGGAAAAGTATAGAAACTCAGTAAAAGACACTTGGTTGGTATTTAACTATTGTTTTAAGCAGTCCCGTAGACAGGACCCATAAATATATGTCACTTGTTTAGGTAATACACACACAACACACTTGATAAAGTGCTTAAAGCACTCTGGTTTTAAGTATACACTTAATATAAATTTTTATGTAAATATATTATGTAACCACTACTAAAATCAAGATGTAGATCCTTTTTAGCACCTTCAAATTTTTTCTCATGCTTTTTCCCAGTTAATTCCCCCACCTAGAGGCAATGAATATTCTGAGTTCTTTACCATGGGTCACTTTTGTATGTTCTTGATCTTCGTCTAAATAGACACATGGAGGATAGGCATAAAGTTGTTCATGATTTCTCTTTATTATCTTTTTACTGTTTGTAAGCTCTTCAATGTCCCCTTTTTTAAAGCTTTATTGATTAAAAAAGAACTAATTCAAAGTACCAGTTTTTTAACCAATTTTCTCTTTTGTTTTATTGTTTTATTTCTTTTCTTCTACTTTTTAAATTTTCTTTTCTTTCTAGGCTCTTTAAGGTATGCTATTACATAATTGATCTCAAACCTTTATTCTTTCCAATAACGTATTTAAAATTACAATGTTCCCTCTTAGCACTGTTTTAGTTGCATACCACAAATTTTAATATATTGTGTTCTTTATTTTTATTTATATAAAATTAAATTATAGTTTCCTAAGTGATTTTTAAAAATCTATTCAATATTTACATGTGTACAATTTCATTTCCAAACATTCAGAGATTTTCAAATACCTTATTTGTTACCGATTTCTAATTTAATTCCATTGTGGTCAGAGAACATGTGTCTGAGAAATATGTAGGTGATTATTCTCAGTAGGTGAGAAATACTGATAAGAAAAAAAGGAGCAATTTAAATGTACCAACTGATTTCAACAGAGTGACAAGAATGACAGAGGATAAACAGTGGTGGAACTTCTGCCTTCTTGTTTCTGATTTCAGTTTTTTGAAATTTATTGAGACTTGTTTCATGGTCAGCACCTTGGTTACTATTCTGCATGCACTTGAAAAAAATACTTATCTTAAAAGTGTTGTGTAGAGTGTTCTTTAAATGTCATTTGGTCAAGTTTGTTAATATATTTGTCCATACCTCCACTCTTAATGGTACTTTTCCCCTTGCATTTTCTATAAATTGCTAAGAATAGAGTTTTAAGTTCTCCAACTATGATTTTGAATTTATCTTTTCTCTTTTTATATCTAACAATCATTGTCTCCATCTTGTTCTTTGTTCACTATTTTTCTTATCTTTTTTGTTTCTCTTTTTCTATTTCTTTTTGTATTGTGAGCATGTTTTAGTGTTCAATTTATCTCCTATTTGGGATTTTTAGCAATAAGTCTGCTTTGTAGCTTTTAGTTTGGGGAATAATAAGTACATTCTTCATGTATTATAGTCTGACTTGAATTATTTTTATAGTAATTTACATATAATGTAAGAAACTTACAATAACCCCTACCATTTTTGCTCCTGTTGTCATGTATAAACCACATCATACACTTCTAGTTTTTTACTTTAGAGAGGCAATATCCTTTTAAAGAAATTAAGAAAAAAATTGTATATTCTCACATATTTCTGGTACTCTTATTCCTTCTTGTAGATCAAAGTTTCTGTCTGGTGGTATTTCCTTTGAGCCTGTAGAACTTCCATAGTGTCACCAAGGTAACAGAGCAGCAAATGCCTTGTGGTAAGATGAGAAAGTCATGGTGCCTGTGCACTAACTTATGAAAGAGAGTCAAAGAGCTAGCAGTAATCCAAGGAAGGTGTCCCCATCATATGAATTCAAACTGCTTCTGATTTTGTTTGCTCATTGATAGAAAGGAAAACACATTATCTGTCAAATTACTAAATGCACACCAGTGGCAAAGTGCAATGTTGATTTTCTCTGCTAATGAACCCACATTTGAAACAGCAGCTACATTTGGAATTACCTTCTGATTAAACTTACAGTAAGTCACTGTTATTCTCTATAATTCATCCAAATGAATTAAATAAGATACTATTAATTATCATCTCTGTATTTTTCAAGTTTGAGGGCAGTATTAATACCTCTGATTTATCCAAAGATGCTGTTATTTTTGGTTTACTATTTCAGCATGCTAAAACAGCTTCTATTTCCTATATTGATGGTTCTGACTTTGTGGATAAAGAGTCAAAGTGGGGCTTCTGCCAATTTCTAATTATACCTATTTCAATCTTACTCTCAGGGGTGCAAAACTAACCACAGGATGGTGTTACAGACCCACTGAGACAATTGCGAGATAAACACAGAGAAAAATTCCATTTTTCATCTGACCTCACAAACCCTTACTCTGACCAGTGATGTTCTTGATCTCTAAGGATTAGTACTAGTTCAGAACCAACATCCCATAATCTTGAAAGGTCTGGGTATCATTCTTTTCTCTGTATTCAGTCACTCTGGTAAATAGCTGAAAGTAGAGGAAGATTTATAGGATGTAATATATATACATTATCGCAGGCTCTTCCCCCAACAATAAGTACTTTCCCTTTAATTCAGTTCTGGGAGTTGCATGGGCAATGTAACTGTATTTCATGAAACTTAGGTCAAGGTACTATTCACCAAGCCTAAAGTTACATTCACTAAAAAGACCAAGTAGTGCCTTAGTGTACTTTTCATCTATTTCTGTCTTAGAGACCCTATCATCCATTAGCCACTAGCAAAGATCTTCACTGATAAACAATTCTTACTCTTGTTTCTACATTGTGCTTGTCATAGTACCTCTGCCTTCATTTTCTCTGGCAGTAAAACACTACCATGAAGATTTCATAACTTTCATTGAAATGAAGAGGGGAGGCAGTTAGAGGATGAGTAGATTTCCTATAACACATTTATTCCAACACCTCAATCTCCCTAATCTTTTCTTCTTGTACATAATATCAAGGAGTGTTCATTCCATTCAGTGTAGGTCACAGTTGAATTCTTCTTTTAATTAACCAACTAATGAATCACTCTAAATTACTCAAGCTAGCACACTGAATCTAGAATCTTTGGTAAATGCCCCTATTAATAAATTTTGCCTTATCTACAAATTTATTATTTTCTCCATGATGTATCTATCAATGAAGAATCATATACATATTCCCCAGGTTTTTGCAACTACAAATTATCTCAGATTTGAATTATTTTGACACATAAGTTTTCTATTCTTGCTTTTACTTGGTAATTGGCCCCTGTGGACATGCTGAGATCTGACTCTGGCTAGAAGATTGGAGGTTATGGGACATAGTAGTGGGAGAGCATAAGGATAACTAGTAATAACTCTTGATAAAGTTATTTTAGGACACCCAAAGAAGATGAACCAGCTTCTGCAGACCGGAAGGTGGGGTTGCTTTTTTTCAGTGCAGCTTGGGGTTGGAATACTCAGAGCCGTCTGAATATTTTCAAACGTCACTATTCTGATTCTGAGAGCCTTTATTGTTTTTTTCCAAATTGAAGTCTTAACCTTTCATAAAAAATAAAATAAAATAAAGTAGCTGTAATTCAATCTATATTGCAGATCCTCCAACTTGTAGAATTAGATTCTGTGTATAAATCTGATATACAAGAGGTGAAATGTTCTTTTCCTTTAATACTGACGAGGTGAGAATGTAGAACCCTGAGCTTGTCATGTTCTCCTTTTAGCTCGTAAGTACAGTTAAACGCAGTCAGGCCATCCAAAATTTTTGTATTCTTCATGCACATCATTTTGTGATGTGGCAGTTGCCATGTGGTCTGCTAAAGTCATGCTTTTAACAAGCCCTTTATCCCAGTCAGACATTTCTTCTTAAAGAGCTGTTTTGTTACTAGCCAACAAAAGACTTCTGGTATGCTATACTCTACTTATAACCTCATGCCTTCAAATCTAATTAGGTCAAATTACCTGTTCCAGATTCTACCAATTCACTTTTTAAAAATCTCTTGCTTTTAACATATCAAATATTATATCAGTCAGAGTTGAGTTGCAAAAATATTCTAGCTATTTTTTTTTAACTCATAAAAGATTTCTAAGAAATTAAGACTTTAAAAAAAATGATGAGAGTGTTAGAAGAGTAAGGTCTAGGCTAAATCTACAGGAATTATTACTTGAAAAACATCACAGAATAGAACAAACCAAGAAACCTTTACCTGTGACACAATCTGGAAGCTGAGGTGTTAGGAATCTATCTTACCAGCTATTAGCTTGTACATGTTATTAATGCAATTAATGAAACAGAAAGCTGTCTTCAGTCCGTTTTTACTGAGAGGACAATACCTCAGATATGATCAAAGAATTCTTTAGGAAGTTGTTGCCAGAATTTTAGCTTCTAGAATTACACTACATTTGCTGCATTTGTACCAAGAAAAAGGATTTCTCTCTTGCCATTAACTTATCTCAGTTTAAAATCTACATCAGTGTAAAAGCACATAATTAATAAAATCTAAATCACATCCCAAAAACAATCTGCATGGAATTTTGAGAAATAGAGTATTTGTTCATTTATTGTTAAAGTCTCTATTGAACAGAAGGACACAATATATGCTGAGCAAGTGAATCTAGCATATGTACCATAAGCACCTTTCTGTCTTTCTCAGTATTTGAACTGAGGGTCACAACCTTCTCCTTGAAACATCCTCCTTTCTTGAGTTCTGTAATACTATTATTTCAGGTTTCCTCTACTCTCTGAAATACATTCTTTTCTTCCTCGTTGCTATCTTATTTTCCTCTATTTACCATTAAACAATGAAAGTTTCATAGGCTTTCATCTCAGTCTACCATTTCTTCTCCTTCTCCGGATAATCTCATTCATTTGTCACAATTCCGTATGTCCAGTATGCTACTGGAACTATGGTTTAGTATAGTTAATTGTCTATCAAATGAATGTCTATTTAAGATCCCTAAATTTAACTGTACAAAAGTAAATTTTTGAATCCTCTCCTATTACTCTTACCTTATTTAAAGCTACCTTACTTCTTCATTGTTACAATTGGAACTTTCTTTCAGTTTCAAAACAGATCAAACTCTTTTCCATCCCAGGGCCTTTTTACATACTCTCTTGGATTTTTGCATGGCTGTTTCACTTACATGTTTTTTGTCTTATCTAAAACTTTATTTTCTCTGTGAAGTCAAGGAATATTCAGGACACTTTAACTAAATGAGTAACTCCGTTATTTTCTAACTAAGAAATTTTTGTCTGTCTTCATTTCCCTTATTTTGAGTGTTTATTTGTTTATTTTCTGTCTTTCTCATTCTACTGCAAGGGATAAGTAACAATTTGAAATATTGCATTTTATACTACATACCTAGTACCAAGTATAGTATGTGAATTACAGTTGATATTTGATATTCATTGGATAAATAAAAAGCAATAAAAATAGAAAAAGTGAAAATTTCCCTCTTTACTAATTCTTATCTTCCTCTAAGTAATACATTATTATAAAATAAAAATGCAAATATTTGTTGTTTTTAAAAAAATATTTTCAGCCAATTTTCAAGTAAGGTACTTCTAATGATCTTTCTTCTTTTCATAATTTTCTTTAATTCTATATGCCAAGACAGTCTGTGCCTTTCTCTTCCTATCTGAGTCTAGGGCTTTCATTTGATTTTCACAATTAAAGTTTTTACAATTAGCTGTTTTTTACTCTGTGTATCCATCAGTATAATGCCATTTTAAAAACATTATCTGAAAATGGAAGAGTCAAAAACCATGATGGGTTTGAATTTTCATTCTCCTTGCAAGGAAGAAGTTAATCTGCCACAATTTCATAGGTGCTAGCAAAAGAATAAGACACCTTAGTCAGAGAGAAAGGATAGTTTATTACCCACAGCAATAGCAGTAGCAGTGTACCATCATTTTTTATTCTGGTTTTAGATGCCCAAATTCCCTTAGGACAATGCAAAGAGGCCAGAAGATGCTTTGTACATGTAGTGGGTTATAGGAAAGAGACTCTGAACTTAGCAAACCTGATCTAAAATAGACCGTAAACAAACTTGCCTAATTTTTACCCTGAAGGGACACATTATATTTACTGTATAGTAAACAAACCTACTATTTCTTCAGAGGGAAGCATTATCTCTCTCATTCAAGGCAGCTCTATATACAAACATCATTGATAAAGTTATTGGTGCTTCTGCTTGCAAGATATGAAAATACATGAGACCTATAGAGAATAATGCAACACTTAGTAATTAATTCTTAGCAAGCAATTCTTTCATTAAACTGTAAAGTATAAACCATTCATTCATTAATAAATATTTACTGAAGATCTATTATATTCCAGACATATGACCATAATAAGGGAGTGGGGGGGACAACATCTGGCTTCACAGAACCTTCATTCTTTAATGGAATCTAGATAAAAACAAAAAACAAATATATAACACATGTGGTGTAGTGTGACAAGATGTGGTATAACATAATATAATAGAACATACTTTCAGATAATATGATAATTAAATGTGCCTATGCATTCATTTTGCTCCTAAGGATATCAGGGATACTATGTTTTTTTTAATAGAAAAATTCTTTCCAAGACTAAGAAAATTTTGCAAATATATTTCCATTGCTACTTGTATATGATTTACTTCCTTCTTAAAAATCTGACATTTATAAATATTATTTTATATTGAATTAATTAAATTATTTCATAATAAACTTAAAGCATATTAGTGTATTGTAAAGTCAAATGACTAAGTGGAAAATAAATATAAAATTTTAAAACAAATTAATAATTTATCTGCATTCCCTGTGAACTTTAAATAGTTAATAACGCCCTGGCTTCGTGCCTCATGTCAGGGAGTGCATCCTCTTTCCAGAGTTTGGGCTGGTCATACCACCCACACGCTTTTGATCATTATCTAGATATGCAGTGGTCATGTCAGTAGCTAATTGCTCATGTTACCATCTTCATTTTTCTTGTTAAAGAGAGATTTTTAAAATGAGCTCAATATATCAGCCTTTTTAACGGAATTATTAATAATACGTTAACCTTCATTTATTATTTCGTCTTTTTTTTCTGAGCTCTTCTTTCTCTGATAAATCTGTAAAGTCTCTGAAAGACTATTAGAAATCATTAGTTCTCACTTTACCTTGCTAACCTTTTACTTAAAACTACAATAAATGCATACCTTATAGTTTACACATTTTTAGTTATTCTGGCCTGAAGTTGACCTAATTTGTCAAATTTATTTACTTAAATTTTAAAGTTCAAAATAAAGCACATTTTGACTATCAGCAGAATGAAATAAGAGGTTTTTTTAATGAGTAAAGTCTGAAAACTGTGAAATAACATAAAACATAAGGATAATCAACAACAATAAAATGCAGTGATTTAAGTGGTAAGCTGACTATAAACTCCTAGAAGCAAAGTTCAAGAAGAAAACATGAACTGTTTTAAAAATCACTTTTATTATATTCCACAAATAAGCATTTTTCTCTTGGTACTAATGTCTAAAAAGTCTTCCCATTCAAGCCATTACATAAAAACATTGAATAATATAAGTATGTGATTTTTACCAAGTCACTTAATCTTCCTGCCTCATGTTCATCTGCAAACTGACTTAAATATTATACATCTTGTATATCTTCCAAAGTTAGTAAGACAATAAATTACAAAACTGATTTTTAATTCAACAAATGTTTACTAAATTTAAACATTTCAGGCATAGTTCTAGGTACTGAAGATAAGCAGTGAACCAATCAATGTCTCTCCTCATGATTTTATGTTCACAGGACAAGGGAGAAAATAAACAAATGAAAAGATTATAGCATGTTAGGTAATGATAAGTGCTTTGAAGCACTTATTGGGAGCTACGGGGAAAACGGAGAGATATGAGTTTGAATAAGCTACTGCAAACATAAAGATCTGGGGAAGGAAGATTGTTGGAAGAGGAAATGTCAAGAACAAAGTCTCTGAAGTAGGAATGAAAATGGTAGATTTGGGCAATGGTGTGAATGCTAGTAGCTCAAAAATAAACAAATAAATAAATGAAGAGAAGGATGGACTAGAAGAAGAGATCTAATATATAGGTTTGGGCTAAATCAGATAGACCCTTTCTATCTATAGTAAGGAGTTTGGATTTTTTTCTGAATGGGATGGAAACCATTGGTGGGCTTTGAGCTGTGACATGACTTTATTTTCTTTTTTTAAAAAAGGTCACTAAGGTGGCTCTATTGAGAACTGACTGTAGCAGAGCAAGAATAGAACTATGGAATGTTGATAAATTAGCTCTTAGAGTTTAAGAGGCTTAGCCTAGGGAGGTTGCCTGTGATGTGAGATGGGGTTGAGTTCATACTGTATTTTAAGTATAAATGTGAGATCTGATGCTGATGGAACAGATGTAATATATGATGAAGAGGATTCAAGGATGACTTCAGAGCAGCTTTCCAGAGGCAATTCTACAGTTCTGGTTTGGATAGTCTAAGTTAGGTATACCCATTATTCATTCAAGTGCAGATGGCATGTTGGCAGTTAAATATACCAATCTGGAGCTCAGAAAGGAGTCAGGGCTATAAGTGTCATCTAGAGCCCTAGAAATATGTAATATCAGCTAATAAGTAAATATACAAAGCAAAGAGAATAATATGAAAGACTTAGCATTGGGACACTTCAACATTGAAAGGACAGAAATTTGAGAAGTCTGCAAAAGTGATTGAAAACTAATATTCAATATAATAAGAGGAAAACCAAGAGGGTTAGATATCCTAGAAAATATGTGAAATTTTTTTTCTAACAACAAAGAAGTGATCATTAATGTCGAAAGTAAATTAAGACTAAGAATAGACCTTGGATTGGCAAAACAAAGACTATAGGTGAACTTGACAAAGAAGTGATGTGGTTGAAAGCATGAGCACAGTAAGTTTAGGAGAACATGAGAGGCAAAAAAGATGGAGACATAAAGTTTATACAACTATGATTTTTCCTGGAAAGACCTTTATACTTCATTTACACTATCATAAGTTTATCTACATCCTTTTCCCACACCTCATATTCTTAGTCTTCTACTCTTTTTCCTTTTAGGTCCCTAAACAACCAGCCAAAACAGTCACTATGTCTTAAGAGTCTGTATATATACTTATCTATGTCACATCATTTTCCATACCAAGTGGATAATGAGGCACATTATCCCCAAAGCTCGGCCCATTGGGAGGAGTTCCCCTCACCACTATATTTCAAGGTCAGCCCTGAGTTGAGCAGCAGCCTATACATAAATTAAGTCTGAAAATTTTCCTATCAGCTGGTCACGTGGGACACTTGCAGCCATAGGTATGAGTAATAGGTATGAACAAGTAGCCCAAGTACAGCATTGATGGATGACATAATAGACTACCCTTTGGCTCTGCTCTTTTCTGATCCCACATCTGTAACACTTCTGTCTTATAATAAATTACTGGGCCTGCAGTATACTTTGGGAAACCTAACAGAGCACAGTTCATGATGGTCAGCTCTAGCCACATAGACAATTCATGTCCCATGATCAGATGTTCATTCTCTACTAGAGTCCAGGAACATGCCAGATGCTTTTCTTTGAGTGATATGTAATTATCTGCTAAAAATGTCATGGTTTTGCTTCAGTAGTCAAGGGGCCTATATTATGATTATCCTCCTGAGGGTTGCAGTATATTCCATATATTTTTTTCAATCACAGCTATATCTAAAACCAAAGTCTGTAATCTTTATCTCAGAGGCTGCTTTCTGAAGACCTCAAATGCAACAGGTCTCTGTTCATCTTTCATTTTTTAAGCAAGTTTTAAAATAATAGATATGAGGCAACAAAACCATTATTTCTTTAACATAATGAAGATGAGATAAGAAGTTAAAAGAACTTGTGAAATCAAATATAAAGTTAATACAATGCAAGCTAATCATAAAATATTCTTTTTCAGAAATATTACACCACTGAGCTTTCATCAATATGTAGTATTTTAGAAGTAGGAGTAGATAGGTTACATAACAAGTCAATTTATTTAACATAATACTATATTGCTGTAAAATTCATGTGAAGCAAAAGAAATATTTATAGAATAAAGGACAGTCATTGAAAACTTAATTATATTTTCCTTAAAAGAAATCATAACTCTAAGATACAATTTAAAGTCAAAAATTTCCGAAAGAAAAAAATATTGCTTGAACTCTAACCTATAGAGCTGACTTTGCGAAGTCTCTCAGTTCAAAAAAAAAAAGAAAAAAAAAAGAAAAATATTTCACTTCCACTTGATCAGTAGATGACTGACAGTAAAATTGCTAATGATACTGTGAGCCCTAAAATTAGATTTCTTTATCTACTGGACCAACCAATGTTTTCAAAATGTGCCATTAGAGAGAAGGTGAAAGTACATTGGTCAGGGCCAAATTCAACCACGCTCTATCCTACAAAACAACTCTGCTTTTGTTTGTTTCACATTGTAGTTTCCTAAAAAGGAATACCTTTGCAAAGTGATCTTGGGAAGCAAAGGAGTAGCTTATGTACCGTTGTCCTAAGTCTGTTGCACTATACATAATGCCGAATCGATCTGTGCTGTTATTATAAATTTCTACAAAACTATTCTCCAAGGTGAGAAACTTATTTTAAAGATTTGAGAATTATAATCAACATCTCTATGTTATTTGACCCTCTTGATTATATTGAGGATTTTTAATGGAGGGAAAGAAGGGGCATCCAGAAATGAGTTTTGCATATACAAAAGTCTATTCAGAATTTCATTTGAGAACCAAGAGCTGTTATTCAACTTAATAAAATTATATATTAAAAACTCTAGTTTTCCCCTAATCATGAAGTTCAACTTGCAAATTTAAATATTGTATTTGTGATAGTGCAGATTTTAATAACCATTTTTAAGAAGCCTTTAAATAATGTTTGGTCTCATTTACATTTGTTTATCTTCATATATATATTCTGACATATTTTAAATGGTATTTATACATTTATAAATTTTTATTTTTAATAACTTTAACTCCATAAATCAGATCTTACTAAATACTAAATATGATTTAATTAATCTAAAAATTAAAAATAAAAATGTAGTTAGCTTTATATTTTCTTAAAAGTTCTAGTTCTATAAAAAAACACATAAGACTTCAACTTAAATCATTTCTAAATAAATTGCTCAATTATATATTTCAAATTGGAGTTATAAGGCTTTATGTTAAATGCCAAAATTCTCTTAAATATTAGAATAAATAAAATGTCTATCATACACACATGCCTTCCTAATAAGATTTTTTATCTTGCTACTTCTCAGTCCTTTTATAATACTATATTTTCCATTTCCTTTTATAGTAGATTATGTGGTATATTGCTGTAGTTGATTATATTTTTCAAAAGTGGTCACCAAAATACTTCTGGTCATACCTCACTCTTCATCATGATCCAGAGTCTCCTTCTCTGCCTCCTAAATCTGAGCAAATTTTTGTCATTGTCTGAAAAATTGAATGCAGAGGAAGTGACACTACCACCATGTTTTGAGGGAGCCTATGCCACATAGAGAGGCTGACAGACCAAGCTTGGGTCTTGCCTGACAGCCAGAATCAACCATCATACATGCAAATGAGTAAGTCTTCAGATAATTTCAGCTTTCAACCATCAAATTATTGCAACTGCTATTGAGTGGAACAGAAAAGAGCTAACGCCACTGAACCCTGCCCAAATTACAAATTTGTGAGCAAACTGTGTTGCCATTGTTTAAGCAACCAAAACAGAGAGATTTGTTAAACATCAGTAGATAATTAGTACTGCTGCTCAGATAACAGATAACTAATACAGCTGTTCAGATAACCCAGTTAAGACTGTGACATTTATTTCATCAACTGGTGAGAGTATGGGCAGCCGATAGGAGGGTTGTCAACAGAGTTACTCTTTGGAAATTGCTTTCAGCTAAAGAGACTTGCCACATAGGTAAGTTGCCCTCTTGAAGTCACCTTACATCAAATGACTGCTTGATGTAGGGGTTTTACTATCCCCTTGTCCTAAACAATATCAAAGCAGAAGAGCTTGAATTGCCATCCCAGCTTCTAAGCTCCTTATGAAGTCCCATGAGAACTTCTTTGGGATGCATCACATGTAAATGCCTCTCTTTTCCCAATGCTACTGTCTTCACTCTCCTTGAGAGTAATATCCAAAAGAGTTTCTATACACAAATATCTAAAGTTGTTTCCCTGGAATCTGACCTAAGATGCTTTTCTATATTTAATTTAAAATCTTTCCAGAGTTAAAAGATCTACTCTCACTAGTGAAGATAACTATCTAAGCTTTTGAATAGGAGGCTGATTGAATTCTTGTTGGTCGTCCTGGTGTGACATACAGAAGCCTATTTATATTTGCTGTGTTGATAATTTTATTATTCAAAGGAGATGATCATATAATCCAAATCCTTTGATTTGGTATTCATAGAAGTCTACAAAACCTACACAGGTACATCACTCAGGGACCAATTAAGAGATAGTAACCTTAGTAGTTACTTGGATTTAAAAAAAAAAAGTTAACTAGTAGAAAGTAGATAAAAGGGGTAAAAGACTACTCAGAAGTAGCAGGTACAAAGAAGCAACTACTTCCTCTAAGCTAAGGGTATGTAGATAATAAAATGAAACAAAAACAAACCAAAACCAACCAAACAAACAAAAAGAACTAGGACAGCCCTGTTTCCCAAAGGTTGAGATTCAGACTTCTTCCAATAGAGTGAACATGGAGACTGCCGGTGGCCAAAAAAAAAAAAAACAAAAAAACTTCCTAGAGACTGTGAACAGGAGTCAGTCTGTAGAAATAGCCTGCAGAAAGGTGTGGCCAGGACAGAGCCACTCAGAAGAGGACACTGGTAGGGAGATCATAGCCAAACAGCATAGCTGGATTGCTTCTTCAGAAGACTCTTGGACTCTTGCATTGAATAATAATAATGAAAGACCAGAACCCTAAAGGGTGATATCTTCCTCTGTTATGGTCTCATAATATCTCTTCTGTGCCACCTACTGATGATATCTAACATTTTTGCCAGTTGGCGAATTAAATGGTAACCAGATCTAGTTTCATTATCACAAAGCATGGAAAAGACATGAATTTAAAGCTAAAAAATCTGATTATTAGCAAACTAAGCTAATTACTTAATTGGATTTTTCAATTTTGTTTGCTCTTTATGCCTGCCTAACTAAAACCTTGAAGATCTCTGAACTTGACAGACTTCTGCATGATTTCAAATTCTCAGCATTATCCAATCCCAACTGTATTTAAAATGCTTTCTGGTTGAATTTTGGTTACCTCGCATGGCTTTTTATGACTGATTTTGCAACCTTAAGAGATCAGCTTATAGTCATGTTACATAGTACAGTTTTTGTTACCTCAACAGGAAATTTATTTCAAGGAAGTACATGAGAATAACTAACATAGGAAGAGGAATCTTAACCATGTGCTCCCTCTTGATAAGAACATGGGAAAGTCATGTAGTTAGTTGTGCCTGCAATCAGAACACGCTTCAAGTAGTATGAGAATCTGGTGTTGAACTAGTGGCTTCATTACCTTGTTGTCCCTTCCTCAATGGTGGTAATTAATGATTGATCACTTTGTAGTCTCCCAGTTGACCTCTATCTTTTCTTCTGTATCTACCAACCAAGCACCTTGCTTTTACTCTATAATAACTTTTCTGGTTTCACAGCATATTCTGATTTTGAATTTATTCTTAACTACAGTTTCTTTTTCCCTCTAGCATCTGCATGTCGCCTCATCTTTTTAGGTCTTTTATCTTCTGTTTTTGCTACTAACATGTTGATGTTTCCTCCATATCTTTAGTTCAATTTACAAAGAAATAGATTTTGATTGGTTTGGCCAATTAATAACACCTCTTCTTGAAACGTAACTAAATTACAAGCCAATTCGTAAAAACCTGACTATCCTATAGATAGGCTCTTATAGAGTTAATGGTCAAACTCTAATCCAATCAGCTATAATTAGTGATGTGAGCTTTTTCATATGGTGGAAAGTATGGTCTCTGCTTCTATGTTAGAAATCAAATAGAGTTGCTTTTCTCAGCAAAGTACTGTCGACATGAAAGGAAAATATTCAAATGGTGGAGCAGACCAGAGAGTTTGAATGACCCTCTGTAATACTCAACCTAAAAATCTTGTTTAAAGGGAGATCCCCAAAGAAGTTCCAGTCAGTAGTTTCCAAGAGTGGTTTTTATTAATCTCCATCAGTACCATTAGTTGCTTCTGTTAACTGTGCTTACTAACAATAGTAGGGTCTCCAATGGGTTTCTCTTTTTGAGAGTGCCCTGTGTGCCTTGCTAACAGCTTGCAAGCCCCTTGAAGAATGAAGAGCTCACAATTGCCCTCTCAATGTATCTCACAACTGAGGCACTGCTGAGGCACAGTACCTTCAAGGTAATTTTTTTATAGCCACTTAATATTGCAATTAGAATTGAGCCATTTCTCTAAATCCTTCTTGGTTTACAGGCAACTCACTGTCACAAAGTACACTATGCCCTTTTTAGGGGGACAGTTTTGTGACATGGCACTCTCTCCACATATAAATTATAAAGGATGAAAACGTCAGTGATGAAAGGAACATATTGGTTTAATTTAAATCCTACTAATGTGAATTTAGTTTTGGCTTTAATTCACCTCTGCATAAACTATGAAAAGAGGCAAATTGAACATGGATGCTTGGAGTTTGAATGGCCTCTTTGGATTACATGCTCAATACCTCTAATTTTATAGATAAAGAAGAAAAAAGGCCAAAAAATGTTCAGAGGGTTACTCTCTTTGTCAATAGGTAAATTGAGATTAGAACCCAGGCTCCTTGAAGCTAAGGGCAGTCCTCTTTCTAGATACCATGCTGCCCTCTAGTGTTATCCACATTTATAAGAACTAGTAATTTCACACATAAGAACAAATTTCAGTTAAAGATTTTTTGCAAACCAAGAAAGCATCAGCTAATTTAAAATAAACCAAAGAAGATCTGAGATGTCGTTTCACAGTATTTTGCTATTTATTAGTATTACTCTGTATACTTGAAAATATGTTTGCCTTATATTCTAAAATAATTTCTAAGATTAAATGAGGTCTCTAACAAGTAAAGAACAAAATTGTATATTGAGGTGGGACTGAGGGGACAGACTCATTAAAAAAAAATAAAAGAACAACAACATTGTAATTGATACTCACTCTCAGTATATCAATGAGCCCTTCTTCTGTAGTTATAGAGTTAATTGGTGTCCTAAGGCATTTTGAAAAAAAAAAATCACAAAATTAAAGAAATTGAAGAACCACTTTTATAATAGGAGAGATTAAACATTGTGAAAAATAAGACAAAAATACACCAGATTAGAGTATCATAATCAGTTTTACCATATATTTTAATTCATCCCCCTTCCAAAAAAGAATAGATATTTATAAAGAAAAGGAAAAAATCAAATAGAAATAAACAAATTAAAAATACAGATTCAATACATTATAAGAAGAAAAAAATTAAAATGTGTAACATATGTTAAGGGGAAGACAGAAACAGAAGAGAAAATAGGGCAACTAATAAATGATTGGAAGCAACGAATTAATTATTACACTAAGAAGGCTGATATATTGAGCTCATTTAAAAAATGTCTTTAAAAAAGAATGAAGAAGAAAAATTTAAATAAGGGGAAGTAATGAAGACAATGAAAATTGCTAATAAAAATGTTGGAAAGGAAAATGTGGAATATATTATAAAATAGAGTATAGTGATTCAGAGGATCTTAAATAGGGTTATGGGAACCTTATAAAGAAAACACTGTGGCATACAGTCATACCTATGAGCACTGTCTTGAAATTAATATACATAATTGAATTAACTCTGAAATTCTAATAACAGTAAATCATACTTTAAAATATACATTATGCGAGAATTTCACAGGAGATGCAGAATCAGTACACAGGTTCTATTATTCTTTTTTTCCTCTTATCCTGAATTTATATCTGATCATCTTTCAGGAGATTTCTGACATAAAATGGCATTTGACTAGCACATTCCAGCCCTATACCTGAATACTCAAGGAGACCAGTAAACAATCAATACTTACAACACTGAAAACTCAGACTGTTTAACAAACTACTGCCAGAAATGTTGAGAAATACCTGTCTAGACTTTGTGGCATAGGCACCTTATGAAATGAAGCCCTTGTATCTAAATGGTAGAAATATGTTTTGTACTTCTCAACTGTCTGATCCTTGAATCATGGGCTATACAAAACCAAAAGCTTTCTATACAGTTTATTCTTCATGAGTGAGGGTGGCCACATCGCCATTCTATGCCCCTATCCTCATTTCTACTTTTACATTCATTAGAAATGACAAGCCTTGGGAAACCACAGACCAAGAATGAATAAGGAAGATAAAGTAAAATTACAGTTAGGAGGCATTTAGTTCCCCATAAGCAAAGTATTGTTGGTGGAATCAGAAAAATATCTTGCTATACTATATCCTGGGAGTCATATCTATTCACTTAAACCATTGGTTTAAATCACCAGAGAACCAGAAAATGGAAGTAGAAAAATGTGTTTTATGTCAATGCAAAGAGCCAACATATGCAAGAAAAAAATTCATTTGAATCAATGAATTAGTGGCTTATTGCAAAACAACCACCCAGAAATGTCTGTTCAACTTCTCATCAACCATATCAAATAAATTTGTCCTGAATTGGTGATTTCATCTTTCACTAAGACTGCCCATCTGATTCAACCAAATTTTCTCACCTTGGAAACAGACCCATAATTTTATGGCTTCTGCTGATTTGAAGGATCTTACATTAGACCCAAATCTAGACAATTTTCAGAGGGAAACTATTGGTGCCAAGTAAATTTTAAACCAAATGAATAAAATAGCAATGAAGAGCCACTATGCGTATGATCATGTGCTCAACACAGTTCATTTTTGTGTCTAGCTAGCAAGCACCTGTTTTTTACAAGAAATGCAGGAGTTAATTCCTCTGAAAAGAACAGCCACAATCTAACCATCTTGTCAAATCCATTCCCTGGAACCTCAGGGGTAAAGCCTTCCGACCAGCTTCAGGGAGGCCGTATCAGCCTTTTCTTTCATTACTCAATCTTCTGTTGTCAGGCAGTGTTGGTAATTGGTTTTTAATTGGTTCATTTACCCGAATGATTTATACTGCCTCAGGTAGACAAGATTTAATGACACCCATTACAGTGCTTTAGATTATTTCACAAATAAATATGTTGTTGTCCTTCAAGACTGAAGATCCATGCATATGAGTATTATCATTCATACATCTTTGAGGTAGGAAAAGTCCAGTGCATGGCTAACAATGATAAAAATAATAATTTATCAAGTATGAACTATGGACCAGACATTTTGCTAAGTACTCTTTATTCATTATCTCATTTAATAGGCATCTTCATAAGAACAGATATATACAGAAACAATTTTTATAGGGTTGCGCTTGTTTTGCACAGAGACTGTTTACAACTGTTTCTCCTTAACTTTCCAGATTATCAATTCCTTTGTTAAAAAATTGGTCACTCCACTTGGAGCAGTATTAATATACTCAGAAATTCACTAGAGAGGTCAAGTAAAAAACCTAAATCCACTTTTTAAAAAAAATTATTTATTTAAATTAGTTTCAAGTATACTGTATATTGGTTAGACATCTATGTATTTCATAAAACAATCTCCCCCAGTTGCTCCCTCCCACCCCTGGCCCTCCACCTAGCCATCATATTAATGCTAACTATATCCTCTGTGCCATGCTCCTCATCCCCGTGACCAACTATCAACTACAAATTTGTACTCCTTTAACCCTTCACCCCATTCTCCCAGCCCCCAGTTCTGGTGATAATTGAGAAAACTTGGAGTTTAGACCAGCTATCCTGAAGGGACTCTTGTAGTTCTGAAATAGTGTGACTCACTACATATTCCTATTTTTCATTTTGATTAATTAGCTACTTGGAGTGCTGTCAAATCTTCTATAACATAACCTATGCTATATTTCAATATTCTCTTTAAATGTAATTTCTACCAAAATATTCAACTCATCATTTGATTACTTAGAGTTATGTGCTGTCACACAATGCCAAATCCAAGTAAGGACACTTTGGTTGCATAGGTATAGAGCTACAAACAAACTTAGGTAATGTTCTAACAATAAAGAGACTAATTGTTCTACTTCAACATTTTGTTTCTTTTAAGTAAATATCCTAGGAACACAATAAAATGTTTTTAAACATTTCTTAGAATTAATTTGCAAATATACACCGTCACACATGTGCATTAAGAGATGTAGTGATATTTAGGAATAGATTCTAATATTGTTTATGTAAAACAACAAATTCAAATGGATTTTTCTAATGGAGTTTGGACAAAGAGGCACATTTTAGGATTAGGGCTTTGTCCAATTATATGGATTTGCACAGAAATCATATAACAAAAAATTAGTATGGCATGAACTCTCTTGCTTTAGCAAGACATCATCTTTGACAAACCTAAATATTTTCACAAGAATATTTTTTCTTACTTAGATTTTAAAAAACTAGTATTTACGTTGTACTTATAATTGACAGAACTTTGTTGGATACCCACTTCTTTGACATTTACGATTTCTGAGGACAATGTTGCATTTTTCTAATTGTTTCTCAGAGTGTTCAGAGTTTAGGGAAGCAGATCTACAAAGGTTTTACTTAAGTACTGTTGCATCACTACTCTGGATTAGTGAAGACATATTTAGATGGGATGAGATCTTTGCTTGTTCATGACATGTGCATGCTGTAAAACAGTATGCCGTATTACACTAGCAGCCTCATACATCTCATGTTTACTGCATCTCTTGATTGCATCATTTCTGCTGTGCTTGTTTAATCTCATGTTATTTTGTAAATTTAGTGTAGCCTAAGTTGACAGAGTTTATAAAGTCCACAGTAGTATATAGCAATAGCCTAGGCCTTCACATTCACTCACCACTCACTCACTGACCCACCCAGAGTAACTTCCAGTTCTTCAAGCCCTATACAGGGGCACTATTTTTTATCTTTTATGCCATATTTTTACTGTGGCTTTTCTATGTTTAAATATCTTTAGATATACAAGTACTTACCATTATATGACAATTCCCTACAATATTCATAATAGTAACATGCTGTAAAGGCTAATAGTCTAGGAGCAATAGGCTATACCTATTATATATATGATGTTTGCACAAAGACAAAATGACCTAACAATGTATTTATCAGAACATAGCACCATCATAAAACAGCATATGGCTATAGTCATTTCAGAGTGTCTATCATTTTCTTTTGTACCTAGATAATAAGCATGCAAGGGCTGAAAGCTCTGTTGAGTAGAAAGAATTTAGCAGTAGTAGATCTTCTATGTACTTAAAGACATCTGTGTATATTTCTCTTCCTTAATTTAGCTCTGCTGTCCAATACAGTAGCCAATAATAGTCATTTGTGGCTGCTAAACACTTGAAATATGCTTAGCCTGAATTGGGATGTGCTATAAATGTTAAGTACACACCAGATTTTGAAGACCTGGTATATTAAATAAAAAATGTAAATTGTACCATTAACAACTTTTATATTGATCACATTTGAAAATCATAAATTTTAGATAAATTAGATTAAATAAAATATGTTATTAGTCATTTGTTTCTTTTTGCTTTTTTAAGTGTGGCTCTTAAACAGTTAAAATTATATTTGTGTCTCAAATAATATTTCTATCAGAAAGTGTTGATCTAGATTCAGACTTAACTGTCTTTGACAACTATTTTTCGTCATTAGTATGTATATGTGCGGTTTGATGCAACCATTACCTGCCAGCTGATTAGGAATAACATATGGCTTTGTGTTCACCCAGACTAGGAGGGGTCCCCTAGACTGTCTTGCTGAAAACCTCTGTCCCTTACATCTTACTTCAACACAATCCCCTTCCCCAGTCCAAGTCACCATAGTAATATTTAAATTTAATATTTTAGATTTTCGGAAAACATACTATGCGTCACATCTAACATCATATGCCAGGTGTAATTCTCAACCCTTAACAACTACTAATTCATTTAATTCTCATAGAAATTATATGAAGTAGATTTTTGTAGCATCCTCATTTTACAGATGAGAAAACTGAGGTCCAAAAAAGATAATAACTTGCTCAAAAGTAACAGAGCTAATAAAAACTAAAAATGAAGCAGTCTGAAGTCTGAATATGAACACACATGTTTTACTCTCTGTCATTTTCATTGACCAGTATCCCACAGATTCTACCCTCTTCCTCCATTCCAATAGCTGAATTCTTTAGGCTTCAGGTATTCCTAGGTCCCTCTCTTCCTTCTAGAAATGAAAAAGTTTTACTTCATCATGCATAGCAATGTAGCTAGCATTTTTGGCCCCACTTCATGGAATCCTGGCCTTCCTATACATGTCCCAAGTCTCATTTTTTTACAGTCAAATGGCAAAAGGGAGAAAAGTTTTGAGGGGAAAATAAATCTATCCCCTTAGAAGATAGCAGCTTCTGTAGACATTTATGAATTTAAATAGCATTTTGTTTCTCTCTATTACACTAATAACAACTTTGTGTGAGAAACATTTTTATCATTATGCAAATTAAGAAACAGATCATAAATAACATTCCACGATCACACAGCCATCAAGGAACAGAAAAGAGAATCCTGCCAGACAGTCCTTAGCTCACTTTCTAGTCTTGCTTCATATTCATACACATCGTTTGAAGTTCTTTTGGGTGCTCTGTCCTGGGGCTTCACATCAGCCAGAGCCCATACATCAATGAATTAGATGGCCACAGCTCTGCCTACCATACTTGAGTTATCAGCGCACTGCTACCAGGTGCCTGAGCTATCCTTCCTGACAACATGGCCTTATATTGTCCAATAACTTTGAGAACACCTCTCTCCCACATTTGTGTCATTGTCTTTCTCCGGGTTATAGGAAAGAAATCTATGGTCACATTTTATTGTGAGCACAAATGTGTCTTTAGCCAAAAATCTATATATCTTAGAAAAATAAAGCTCCTTAGTCTATAATTGTTATCACCATATAGATGAAGGAAAGATGAAGGTCAGGGAGTGCTATTTTCTCTCTGCTAAATAAGGAAATAATAAATGCCCTCCGGATATAGGACGATGGAAAAATTGAGGCTATTAGAAAAGAAATTATTAGTGGATCAAAAATAGTTAAAAGAAATGTGAATGTTCAGAACTTGACTGGAGAGCAAACTAATCAGCCAATGAAACCTTTTTGAGTTAATAATAAATGTCTCATCTTGACTTGAAACAAATCTGTCTGCTCTATTGGAAACATGTAATATCAAAGGAGAGGAAAGCTGTCCCATAAAGGCATAGTAGCATTTGCACATCAATTTGATAGGTAGTGTAATTTTCTTACTAAGGACCGTGAATATCATATTGAAGCCTAGTACAGAAATACTACTCGAATTCCCCACATAAGTCATCTGAATAGGAAAAGTTTAAGCAGAAGTCAGAGAAGATATAGGAAAAAAGGCTGAGGCTGATGAATTTCACTTATGACCAAAAAACCATGACCTTGACTTATTTCCATTTAATACTAATCTATTATCTCTAAACCAGGAAAAAGTGAAACTGAAATCAGTCAGAAGCCAGAGTTATTTCTGCTCTGGATTTACTCTAAGTAGTGCTATGTCATCTGAATACATTTGTATGACGTGACAAGACTCAGAGAATGTTCAGTTCTGATCTGTGCTTTTTCCACTATTTTAAGTACCAGGGAAGGATGATAGTGATTTGAACCCCTGTGTTTCCCGCATATAGCACATAACACATGTGTAGAAGATGAGAAAAACATTTTATTAACCTCTCAGTTTTATCTTGTATAATATATTCAGAAGGTAGTGTTTTATTACCTGTATATGAAAAAGTTTTGAGAAATGTCAAGTTAAATCTTCAATTGGTTTAAAATGTTTTTTTCCTAGGCATCCCAAAAATCCATCATTGTGCAGAGTGTGGGAAAGCTTCGATTAGTTATGTCTTTCCATTTCAGTGTGATTTACCAAATAGAGGAAACAACAGAAACTATGATCACTTCCCTACCCGTCCCCCCGCTACAATGTCCTCTAGATTTAGGTTTGGTTACAGCCAAATCATCATACGAATTTCTTTAAATATTTTCTGTTGGCCTCCAAATATTAGATAAACTTTATTCTGGAAGGACTAACATGAATGTACTATATGAAACTAAAAAACATAACTTTCACATGCAATTAGATAGACTTTGCAAATTCACAAAGAGAATCACTTAGAACTCAAGTCACAAACTAGGGCTGTAGTTTATTTATTAAGCATCGTGTTTTGTTTTGTTTTGTTTTAAGAGCCCATAATTTAAAATTAGATTTTATATTGAAATCTGAATTTGTACCCTCTTAAAAAATTTGAGGATATCATAACTCAGGACTCAGACTTCTCATGGAAATAATTTGCAGGATCCAAATATCTGAAGCCCCTTTAAATCTCCAGTTTTTCACAGTCTCATCTCTCCCAAGCAGCAAATAGGATAAACATCTTTAATTTTTGTTACCTAACAAACTCCTATAAACATTCTGTATTATGACCTTGACCTAAAAAATCTAGATCCATGAAAATCCCCCAACAGAGAAAAACTGATAAAATACAGCCTTCATGAGTATATTCTCTGTTCTTGTTCCCACAATGCCAAACATTGTTGCAAAAAACGACAGTAATGAAAATTGGTACTACTCTTAAGTTTATAGTTTTCCCCCTCCACAGGGTCCAGCAATGATTTTACCTTCTCTGGAAAAGCCCCTTTCACACTTTCTAGAAAGCCTATTCCCCATGTGATTTAATAATCAGTAAATAAGCACAGTGACTGGCTAAAGAATGTGTTTTCCTTTATGGTGCCACTGACCTCTGTGCTTGCCTCAGAGGATGGAGGTATTTGATCCCATCACCTTGACTCTTTCTAAATTTTCTTTCCTAAATAATTTTTATCTAGTTTGATCTGTCACCTCTTGAACTCCTGAAACATTGGTCATCCACAGGAGTCTGTCTTTGTTTCTTTTCTAATCTGATTCTACCTATTTTCCCAGGATTTTCCTGGCCATCCTCATGGATTCTAAACTGCTTCCTGTATGCTGATGTTTCCATGTCTGTGCACTTAACAATTTTTCGTAACTTGGTCATAGGATTCTCACACTCCCATTCAGCCTATACTTTACTTCCTAAGTAATATCCCTCATAGCAAAATTGATCTTGTCAAAAAAAAAAATCTCTTTTAGTTTTGGGCTAACCTATACAAAGATCTCTATACAAAGATCTTTATAATAGTCACACAGCCCATTTTCTGCATTCTTATTTCTTCCCTGTTTTAAAATTTTTTTTTTAACTCTGTGACTTTCACATGCAGTTCATTTTTCCTGGTATATAATTTCTCCCCCTATAAATATGCTCATTCTTTTTAAGATCTAGATCAGCGTGTACCACTTTATGAAGACTTATTCATCTTTATAAGTAATGTTCAGGTTTCTGGGTTCTCAAAATTTATTTACATTATTATACTGCCCCCTTTTTCTCCCACACCTAAAATATATGGACTCACACACTAGATTTTGAGATTTGTTAAGGACAGAAATGGTGTTTCATGTGTGAATTTTAAAGCCCTAGTACAGTACCTGTTATATCGTAGGATCTAGATAATGATAATTTAGCTCAATGAGATTTTATTTTATCCTGACTTTACTGTGTTACTCTTCTCAATATCCACAACAGCCATATCAGTTAGAAATTATTAATTAAAGTAGAAAAAAATGAAGTTCAGTGAGGTACTAGATAGAACTAGGATATCAAACTCCAAACCTCATGCTTTAATTGATAAATAAAACACCTTATAGTTTCTTCAATAAATGTTTGTTGAATTAGTGAATGATTTAATAAGCAAATGTCAGGTAAATCTTTGCCAAGTTTTACACAGTTAATTATTAGAATAGTGAGCATTATAATACTCTCTAAAAGTTTGAAATATTTTAGCATTCATTCACTTATTACACCTAATTAAATTTATTATACTTTATTCTGTCAAATTAAATATGTCCCAAATATTACTTTTCCAAAAAGTATCTGAAGCTTACCGATTGAACACCATCTGATTTTTCAATAACACAGTTTCATATGTACATTTTAATATATTATGAATCTAAATAAATAATCCGATTTAAAAATTAATGCCAAGTAATGCAAAAGTTTTTAATTCTTATTCTACTTGTCTCTTAAGGTTATTGTTGTAAGCTTAATTTAAATTTTAATTATTTTGTTATAAATCAGGTGATTGAAAATCACATTTAACAAGAGAAACCTCATTAGTGCACTATGTAGTATCACACATGTTTTTGATAATCATTTCATATTTTATTTAGCTAAAAACATATTTCATTTTTAGCTGCATTTTGAAAAGCTAATAACAATACCATTAATTAGTAATACATATTCATTGAAATTTATTGACTTAAAGACCTAGCTAGCTTCGTATTTATATTGTGTTTTGAGACATAGATTCCAGATCTAACTTCAAATCCAGCTATAGTGAGAATAAGGTCATCTTTCTTGCCTAATGTTTTTATAACAAAGAAAATAATACACAAAAAGTACTTCCATCCTTTGTTCAACATGATCAAACCGGGAGGATGCCCAGGGACTAGAACTCAGTCTTCAGACTCTTAACCCAGTAAATATGTTTTCTACCACAATTAAATCTGGCTATGTTCAAAAATGAAATGATAGAACGAATTTTGATAAAGACAATTCACTCTATCCTAGATAAGGAATATATACTATAGTCTTGTTTTCTTTTCTAAAGTTACTTACTAGACTTTACTATGCTACTGCCATATGTGTATCTATTGTTTAGACAAATCTTAAGCAATTTGTCATATAATTAGTCTGACTAATTATATGACTAAATTATTGGTTCACGAGAATGACTTCTAAATTCATGTTAGTCTAAAATGACTAATCAAACCTGTTTGCTTATAAATAAACACATTCACTGGTTGAGGGAATACTGTATTCTTCATTCTATTGATTTGCTACAGATTCAGCTGAATGAGGCTGCAATCAATTATTAAGTGTTCTGTAATAAACTTGAGACAATTTTTTTTTTACATGATATCAAATAAGCACTTTGACTTAATTTTCATCTTTCTCCTAGTAAGTCTGGAATAATGTTCCAAAGAGAACAGTATGTTATAGATTTCCTTTGTTCACTTCTGGAAGTCATCATGAAGAAGGAAAGTAGTACTGTTTACCACCTGGGAACTCAGGGCTAGAGGAGACAAAGGGAAATTGGGGTAATAGCTCACCTGGAAAAGACAAAACACAGATACAAAAAATGTGAGAGAAAAAAAACAAGTAAAGAGAATTTGGTGAATGTGAAGTATCATCATTATATAATTTTAATAAAAATCTCACTTATTTACACTGCTTTGCTCCAAAGCTTAGAAACGATTTCAACGACTAGAAGAGAATTTTGTTCCTATTTAAATGTTGATCTAATCTTATCTGTGTTAAGAGTGGCTATCACATGAAGAAGTTAATGCCAAAGCAAAGATATGTGTTACAGAAATGAAACTAGCTTCCAGCTTGTGTTTTACTGCTGAAAAAATGCCCAGAAATTGTTATTAGTGAGTAGTCAATTCTCTATGCTCCTCTAAGGCACCGAAGCTCCCCCATTTTATTTCAAATGCTCATTTCTCTGGAGATTATGTGACAAATGAGGTTGGGATGGGTAAGAAGTGATTTAGCCACCTCTAAAGATTATTTTCTCTGGTGCATCCAAATTGTCTAAAATAATTTTTTTTTTCCCTAAGAAATAGATTTGGCTTTATTTTATACAGAGGAGAAAGTTCTAAAAAAAAAAAAAAGAGAGAGAAGAAAAAGGAAGCACATGTCAAAAGATAAAATAGTGCGGCATAAGGATTCATTGCCTAGGTAACTTTTTTCTTCTCTCATTTTACTTTGCGATAAGTTCTCAATGGACAGATTCATTTAAGCTATGATTTTTATTCATATTTTTAAGCTGTTGGGCCTGATGTTGAAATCTCCCTTGTCACCAGTTAGACTTACTAGTTTTAATGATTTGGGTTTTAAATGAAGGTCATTATATAATATCCTGCATTGCATGCAGATTATAAAGTTCCTGCCAGCTTTGCCTTTTAATTAAATTATTCTTTCAAGTGGAATATAGGAGTAGAAAAGTCCATCTTCTTTTTATATTGAAGAGACTCTATAGCCAAACTTTCCTTCTTTATTACTAATGAATATTTAAAATAATATTCTTGAATAAATGTTGATTGGGCCTAAAAGAATTATTTGTTTAATAAATCTTTCCCCCCACCCCCACCCAATTCAATTACCCACATTCTGCAGATAACGTACTCTAATATGTCTCTTTCTTGGGTTATCTATCTATCATCTACCTATCTATCTATCTATCTATCTATCTATCTATCTAATCATGATACCAGGAATAATCCATCTAGGAAGTCACATTTCAGGGACAAGGAGTTAAAAAACCATTCTAAATAGATCCATCATATTAGAAAAGTTGAAGAAAAGCTAAATGGAGAGTTGGAAAAGTGAATTTCTGGTGGAAAAAAGCTAAACAGGAAAGATTGCCTTTTTTTCCTTATCTATTGCTTCCTTATACTGTGTCATATATCGTGAACAGAAATGTCAGTAGATAACATGTGAATGCTTTTAAAATCTTTCATTCCTGAAGGTTAGAGCTCTAACCTGTCTAGATGGTCTCAGCTATCTGAAATAATAAACAGTTGTTGGGTGGCACCTACAAGTCAGTGGCCCAATTAGACTATCATCTTGCAATGCCCTGCAACCTTTTTAACTAACACTATCTGCTGAACTGTAGGACTGACAATCTGAGCTTCAGTCTAGTAATTGGGTACCTCTGCAACCACTTGATGACTAATGATGCACGGCCCCCTGTTTATTTGCTTTCTCTGAAATCCGATCCTTTTTTTCAGCACCCCTTTCTAAGTCTGATATAGAACTAATTGTTGGCAGATGTGGCAAGTACTGTGAGCCAAGATATAGTATTTGTTTGCACTGTCTGAGTTTTCAGCCTTAACCAGTCTCAGGTCACTACAGCTGGTTTCTATCAAGGCCCTGTATACCACAGACCATCCACCTGACAAAACAAGATTTGCTCCTGTGACCTTCATTTGAAAGCCTTGAATATGGGAATTCCACCAAAGTAACAGGGAAGTTTTGTTGGAAATTCCTAATCAAATGAATCAATGGCTTAATTTAATTTTTATTTATCTGTAAATGACTATCTTATAATACATAGGTGAAATATGTCCTTTTAAAATATATTCACTAAGATTTATGGTTTTAGCTCATCATGAATTTTAATTTAGGCTTAAAAATTATATTAAATTCTTATCCTCTACGTAGGTATTACACTTAAAACAAAGCTTACAAACCACTTTTTAGCCTTAGTGAAAAAGAGTGATTTCACAGTCAAAACTACAGTAAACTTATAAGTTGGATCCTGCACACTGATTTCGTATTAACATTCCTTTCTTTACTGGCAAGGCTTTCAGTTTTCCCTGACATGCCAGAATCAGTATGGTGAATTATTTTCATGACTTGCCTCGTTGTTTTAAATAAATAAAAGATTAGCATTTCAGCCACCCTGTTTACATTAAACTATAAATTCCATAAGCCACAGTAGTGTTTGTGTTTTCAACTTTCATACGTTTTTTTTCCATGGGTGCATGAGTTCATTTGATTTGCTTCAACTATCCAAAATATTTTAAGAGCACTGCACTGTGGAGAAGTATTTATTTGAAGAAGCTGTGGATAATTTGCAAACTCTATGATAATATAGTGGTCTTTACTAATGAAACAGAAAGGCTTTTTATTCTGTAGTCCTCCTGACACTGCAGGAAATAAAATTTCAAAGAGCTCTAAGCTTTTATTAAAATGATTTTAGTTTGGGATTATATCTACTCCTTAGGTTGTAAAACAGTATGGCGTTTTCTCAAAAAAATTTAAAATAGAACTACTACATGACCCAGCAATTCCACTTCTGGATGTTTATCTGAAGATATCCAAAATACTAATTTGAAAAGATATATGCACCTCTTTGTTCGATGCAGCATTTTTTACAATAGCCAAGATGTGGAAGCAACCTAAGTGCCTATCAATAAATAATTGGATAAAGAAGAAGTGGTGCATATATACAGTGGAGTATTACTCAGTCACAAAAAAAATGGATGAAATCTTTTTCTGTGTGACAACATGGATGTACCTAGAATGTATTATGTTAAGTGAAATAAGTCAGAGAGAGAAAGACAAATACCATATGATTTCACTTATATGTGGAACCTAAAAAACAAAATAAATGAACAAACAAAACAGAAACAAACTCATAAATACGGAGAACAAATTGATGATTGCCAGATGGGAGGGAGTTTGGGGGGATAGTAAAAAAGAGGAAGAAATTAAGATGTACAAATTGCCAGTTATAAAAACAGTAAAGAGAATGTAAGGCACAGCATACAGAATACAGTCAATAATATTGTAATAACCATGTTTGGTGTCGGATGGGTACTAGCCCTATCAGGGTGATCACTTTGTAAGATATAGAAATGTCTAATCACTAGTTGCACACCTGAAACTAATATTGTATGTCAACTGTAATTAAAAATTAAACAAAAAATAAATAAATACATACATACATACATACATACAAGTTGGTCATGAAATAAGGTAACTTCACTTTTTCAACGAGAAGATCCAATTAAAAATTTTTGTCAGTTTGAACATACAGATACTTAAGGATGCAGGTGGAGCATTTAAATGTCTACTTATAATATTTAAAACAATTACCTTACTTGCACATATTTAAAAATTTGTAGTACATAAAATAATGAAGTAATTATAAATATTGCTTTATTTCACTCTACTTTCACATTTATTTTTTTTTTTTTAATTCTTCACATACATCTTTGACCTCAGTCTCTTGGCCATCACTAGTGAAAGTTTTAAAGCTTTTAAATGAAGTTTTTAGAGAATATAATTTTTATATTCACCTACAGTTTTTTTTGTAATACAGCACTTTTTTCATTCTTATGTGAATTGTCCCTGGAAAGCATGTCCCAATGGACAAGAATCCCTGAGCTTAACCTTAGGACATAATTTTTATTATTGGTTTGATCCTAACCATAAAGTACATTATATTTTTAAATGAATCCAACATCTAATGAAAAATAAAAATCTGTTAAATTTCTGTTTCTTTTATTATAACAATCCCATCAGTTAACCTCTGAGGCTATGCAAAGCTAGCACTGATCCTAAAATTAATAAAGCAACATGCCAAACAAAACATTGATGTTCAAAATAAGGCAACTAGGAGAGCATCTATAATGTGAGATATTTGGTAAGTGGTCAAATGTAAATCAACTAATGTTCTCATTTTAAAAGATAATGGGGAGATGGGAATCACATCTTATATTCAGGCATGCACAGTGCATTCTCCCTCTAAATCATTTAATTAACCAAGTATTATTTTAACTTCCAAATTGCTTCCAAGATGAGTTACTTCAAATTTTATTTAAGTACATATCTATTAATTAGACAACACATTCTTATATTTAATATTCTAAAGGCATTGAATATACGTAATGGGAAGTCTCTCTCTTATTCCATCTGCCCCTTATCCAGTTCCCTGTTCTGAAAGCAGCTAACATTTGTGCATATATGAATCAATATGTATGCATATTATTTTCTGTTCTTTTAAATACTAATTGTCACAGTCTGTGCATATTTGTCTATACCTTACTTTTTTACTTAACATTGTATTTTGGAAATAATTCTATTTTACAGGTTGTTTCTAATATTTTGCTCTTACAAATGATACTGCAGCTAAAAATAAGGGACATCATTCTTATCTGCATATGTCATTTTGCAGATAAGTGTGTATACCTGTAGCATAAATGCTTGGAGGTGGATATTCTGTGCTGGAAGATAAGAACATTTGAAAATTTGATAAAAACTGTCATAATTCCTTTCCAATAAAGACTTTTCCCAACAAACATTCCCATCAACAATTTTAGTGTCTCTTCTCTCTCCATAGTAATTAATTTATTTAAAGATTAAATGGTAGCAGCTATATTATTAATTAAACTAAATACAGTTAAATCACAGTGGTGAAATTGGAATAAAGTAATCAGAAGAAAGACCACTTCTCTGAATATTTAATAGTTATGAAAGAGCTAGAAATTCTAAGACAGCCATGGGATAGTCAAGGGGTACACTGAGCATTGGCCAATAAGCATTTGGTCAATAGTTTACATATTGGGAGAAATAATTCTTTGAAAATATCCGTCAGAAAATGACTGAAGTATCAGGAGCAGATAACCAGCGTTGCTCAAACTTCAAATTTTACTTAATCTTTTGGTATAATTTTAGAGTTTTCACATATGCGACATCATGTTTTATCATTGATATAATTTCTTAAGGGCTTACCAAAGCAATACCTAAGTGAGTAAAGATTCCAATTGCCTAATAGAATAAAAAGGTTGGAAACATCTGAGTACTATTACATCAACATTTTGACTGTTATAATTCCTACTGCTAATGGTAAACTGTTTGAATTTCTACAAGTATTTTGAGTTTTCTTAATATTTAGTTTAATAGCACAGCTCATATATTATTATATACTGGTAACTATAATGAAGTAATAGAAAATTACACAGCTACTTACTGTTTTGTTTTCTTTTCAAGGAGAATATAAATTAAATTCTAAATGATTAAGTTTCTAATAATTCTTCCTGCTCTATTATTTTAGCTCCGTGTTGAACAATAACATTTATACACACATTTTATTCATATTTTTGACTCATTGAATAAATTTAAATCAGTTGTTTGTTATCATATACAAAGTTTGTTATCATATACAAATCAGTTGTTTGTTATCATATACAAAGTTTGTTATCATATACAAAGATATTTCTCTAGTGAAAATAGTTTATATGTATGGAGAAAGTGAATGAAAGGGAGTAAGAATCCTGTTCAGATGCTAAAAAAATAACCAGTTAACTAACTGGCTTATTCATCCTTTCTCTATTTAGTGTAATAAAGATACTGTTTCAAAACATAAAGACTTTGGAATCAGATCTTCTTATTACAATAGTAATAAATGCTCACTTCAGATATTTAAAAAACACATACATAAACAAAGAAAGTATAAATCCCATGCAGTCCCACCCAACACATGCACTGCTGAGCAGTCTGTGAATACCATGGAATTATCTCTAGTCCTCCACTGTTTACTTGGCTGAGAGAGGCTTTTGTCCTGCTCCTGGTCTGCTAAGTAAATGGTGCATCAAGGTCTCTGATAAGTGTAATAGAACCTCAAACTCACCAGCTTCTACTCCCATCTGCCATGGTTCTGCCTTAGCTCTCAGCACCACAGACTTGCTACTTGAAAGCTCAAACTGCATCCTATCTCTTCCAGGTGCTCTGCTCTGAAACTGGTAGTTCCTTCCCACTAGTGAGAGGTATCCAAACTTGTGTCCAGAACTTCTAAGTTGACTGAAGGCTGAATCTTTCCTTCTGGTCAAAGTCCAATGGTGGATGGTCCTCCAGACCTAGTCTCTGATTCTGACTCTATTCCAATTGTCCGTTGGGGCTGTAGCTTCTTCAGCTGGCCTTCTGGCCCTTACCAGTTTCTTTAAGTTTTGAGTCTGGACCGATCTTTGAAATCCTTCTCATAACCTTCTTTGTTCTGTGACTTGTTTGTTCACCTAATATTGAGACTTTTTGCCACTAACTTGAAAAGGCCATGCCCCCTCACCAATCTTGGGTTTGCAAGACTCTTTAATGTTAGGCAAGTTTGGGCTTGAAATTTTCTGCATTGATTTTGTCTTGTGCTTTGAACTGTCCTAACTTTTTGTCCATTGGATTTTCCCAATCCTTGGTCTTAAAAGTCTCAGGCAATTTCCCTTTGAATAGGAACTTTTAAGAAACTTGGTGGCCATAGCAGCTAAAACTACTAATGGACATCATGGTCTCTGCCTAGATACAGCCATGCCCCATAGACTTCTACACTGATCAGACATGGAATACAATCTATCTTAGAAATTAAACACTGCATATATGCATCTCAGTTAATGCCAGAAGCTAGCAACTCAAATTTCTGGGTAGTACAAATGTCTACTTTCTGAAGCTATATCCCAAGGGACAAGTTCAGAGTTTGAGAATTTTGCCACCAAGGAAGTTCCTTGTTTGCAGAGAAAATGAAATGACGTCTGGAGATAGAGACAGAATGCTCTATCATAACAAACTTCTTTGAGAACAGAATGGACAAATTCTAAAGGACAGTTGATGGGCTCTGAAAGGAATTCCTCAACTATCTTGCTAAGGATGACATTAGGCAAAAAGCCTCTGTTAGCATAGCTAGCCCATTGGGAATTGACTTAGCCTTTGTTCTAAGCTCAATCCTTTACTTTTACTTCTTTATTCTTCCGAGGTACCATCCTCAGTCAGATCGACATCCTTGCTCTCTTTATTCTATCTCTGATTTTCTATTTTACCTCTTTTATATAAATTCTGCTTATTACTTTTTCTTTTGCCTAACCGTATATAGCTAAAATTGCAGTTTCGACCTCTGATTGCCTGGCTAAGTCTCAACGTAACCCACTGCTTCTGACTGTGTAGTTGTAACACCTCCAATTGACCAGCGCTAAATTCTGACTTGGACAAAACTTTCTGAACATTTAGGGTAATAGGAATGCCTTAATAGTCGTGGTTATCTATATTCGGAGGTTATTGAACCAACTGATAGCAATAAGAATATTGGAGAGAAACTAATATTCTGTCAAAATATTAGTTGTTTTTTTTTTAACTAGTATTTTGTTCAGAAGATTCCTTAGTTCAAATTGTTCCAAATTAATAATTTTCTTAGCCAACCATATTAATTTTAGTGTATCAGAAGTAATAGCTGTTAGGGTGTAGAATAGTTATATGAAACTAAGTTCTGCAGAAAAATGAAATATTTTGAATATTTTTATAACTATGTAGAGAATGTGAGGCTTAGACTTTAAAAAACAAAATATAGAGATGTTTTTATAGCAATCAATTGAAATTAAGAATTCTCAACCCTTGTCTTTCTTCTTCTCTTTGATGAAATTCTGTTAGGTGAGAGTTCCACTATGAATAAGAAGACATTCTGGGCATTCAGGGGACTGACCTATGAGATAAATTTTCTCTTTGCTGTTTTGGTCCAGGGTACATAAAAAATTGATGTTCTCTCCTCAGGTAACATGCTTATTTTTTATCTACATGAAACTCATTGATCTTCTTCCAATTTGGTGTTAGCCTCTTCATTCCACTACCGTTCCCGAGGTAACGAATGATATTTTCATAGGCATGGCTAGTAATCAATATAGACAAGCTCTGCTCATTGATCTGAAGAAGACCTTTGATCTGGAAAATCACCAATTATGGCTATTTAAAGTAGATTCAATTGGATTAGGTAGAACAAAAAAACTGGCATTCTTCAATAGTTTTAAAACCCGGAACGACACAAAGTTAAATATAAGGTCTCTTAAAAAATAAGGGTTAATTTTCATTCTTTCAATTTTAAATGAAGATTTTCCTGCACATTCTACTTTATTTCTGAATTTTTTATGGCTGTTTAATATGATAGTCTTATAAGGGACATCTCAGTTACAAGGTAATTGACGATTTGCAGTGAGTTTCTGACACCCTTCAAATTCTAATTAATAAAAATAGATTCAGCTTAAATATTGATATGCTAAGCATTAGTCTTATTTTAACTGAAAAATGGTGGGCTCCTGGTCTGAGAAAATTAAGTCTTTAATGGTATGCAAGCTACCTGGTTGGTCGATCTATTATATTTTCAAGTGAAATTTCTAGTTACTATTATTTTCAGGCTGTAACTAAATTTGAATTAGAAATGAGAAAGTGGGTAGTTTCTTGCCTACATGAGACTATTCTACAGAGTACAATCTATCCGCTTTAATGTATGATGGTCTCTACTGCTTTGAAGACCATGACTCATGAAATATACTGAAGGAAAAAAGATAGAGAGCCCAACTGTGTTTTTCATTCTATCTCGTCTATACTCCCAGAGAATCCTGAATTCTAGCAGAAGATCTATAGTTCTAAAAGCTGTTCAGTTTGTGGTTTACAGAACAGGTTATAGAATAGAGAGATCTGGATTCAGATCCCAACTCAACTCGACTCAGTTTGCTATCTGTGCAAATTGAAAGATTATCTATTATTTTTATATAGTTTCCTTGTGCATAATAATAGTACCTACTTCATAGGTTGTGAGGCTCAAAAAGATTAATACTTAATAACAACAATAATACTTAATACTTAAAATTCTTTATTCAGCAATTACTATATAAATAATATTCTAAACACTTGAAATTATTTAATCCTAGCAACAATCTAGATTCATGTACTCTTTCCATCCCCATTTTATAGATAAGGAAATTACCATAGAGGGTTTAAAGTTATCTGTGAAAAGTCGTAAGCTAGTAAATTGTCAAATGAGCACTAAAATATAAGTAGTTTAATTTCAGAGCCTACCCTCCTAATCATTTCTAGACTCATGCAAAACATTTAGCATAGAAACTAACATATAGTAAGCTCTTAATACTGAATGACATCATATGTAAATAATAAATTCCCCAAATTCCAGAAACTGTTTCAACTTTTAGATGTGAAGAAAAATAATTTAATACCTAGCCTTAAAACAATAGCTTATTTGTGTAGGAAAGAAAAGCCCTTCAGAAAAGTCCAAAGGCTTCTCTCCTTTCAATGCTTACTGTGGGCCAATTTGTGAGATAAGTACTTTGCCTCTGATGCTCTTGCCCAGCTCCATCAGCATCTACTTCCTCCCTCCTGGATTCTTTCTCCCCTAAATATTTACCTTCTTTCTAATCATTGTCTTTGGCTAGAGATCAGGTAATTTTTGATAAAGTATTAGGGTATATCTATTTATTTTTATCCCTAGCATTTATTCACCATTTATTTTCCAGAAACCTTAACCAAACTTCTTTCTGAGAGTATATCCCCTCACCCTGTCTTAGCTTCTGGGCTTCTCCAGTTGAGTTGATTACCCTCCAGACTCTAGGGGCAACTATGTGACATGTCAGAGCAGACACATTACCAAGGTCAACGAGAGGTTCAGATATGAGCATGTGAGTTAATCACAGCCAATGGGATTGTGCTGGAATATCCAGAAACAAATCAGTTTGTTTTTCTCTTTTATTGGCCTTGAAGTTGTAAGGATGTAAAATCTGGAGCTGGCACACCATATGTAATCATCAGAGAAGTGCCTTTCTGTGACTAGAGTCAATGAAGAAGTAGAGGTATATAAACTGGGTCCTGGTGGCATAATTTAAGCCCCTGTCTCAAGCTGCGCTTAGAGTCAGTTCTCTTATATGTGTTTTCATTATGTGATTCAGTCAGTTTTCTTTATGCTTAAACCAGTTGGTTTAAGCTTTCTTTCACTTACAACTGAAAGAGTTTTAATTGATACAGTTTCTTTATGCTATGATAAAAATTATTTAATACTCAAAAGGTGAAGTTATAATATTGATACATTAGTAGTGGGTTTGTATAGTTTTGGAAGGATACATTTTTGAGCCTTGTAGAATAATTGTAGAGGTAGCAATAATAATAAAATTATTGATCCCTTTCTCCATCTTCCATTTGGCCAAAACCCTATTTAAGAATTTCTTAATAAGCAGTCATAGGAGCTCTTGTAGGCTTCTTGTTATTTTTCCCTGGGGTTCAAGTAGTGGTAAAAGAAGCACAACTTTATCCTTGGAGATTTTATGTCTTGCTCACTCCCAGAGCTGACACTTTTAAGTGAATATCTTTCAAGTATATCAAATGTCTCTTTTGATACTGCAGGCTACTCATTATCTGGAAAACTTCATACCTTAAGCCCAGACAGTTTTCTTCCTGGTTATATTCCTTAGGCCTGGAACATGGAAAAATTAAGAAATTCTGTGACTGCTTTAGGACACACATGAGTGGATATGGAAAGATAATAATAATAATAATAATAATAATAATAATAATAATAATAAAATCCCAGTGAAGACCAAAAGCCAACTTACTGAGGACTGTAGAAGGAAGAAATGGAAAGAATCTAGGTTCTCACTACCAACACTGGGCTAATAAGTTATCAATCTAAAACTGTTCAACCATTGGACTTTTGATCTTGTGGGCCAATTTGACTATTTAACATTCAGTGCTAGAATATCCTCATCTTTAAGCAGAACCAACCCTCCGTTATGAAACTAAAGTTGTCAGATGCTTACTTTCCTATTTTTCTTTGTAGTTTAGGCATGGAAACACAAGCTAGACCCTGCCCAAATTTTAATAGGAGCCAGTGATATGAAAGAACATGAATTGTGAGAAAGCACTTTTAGTGAGGGTAGTGGAGCCAACAATAGATCATCGCTTTCCAGATGTAGCTGGTGAGTATGGCTAGCAGCAGTATCCCAGGTTCAGCTTTGGTAGTGTTTTCACCTATACTGTCCATACCCAGTAGTGATGACAGTGGTGTCTTCATGGGACAAATGTTATAAGATAATTTCAGTTTTGTCCTGGGGTACCTAACCTTAACACTTATTTCTCTGATCATCCCAGAGATTTGGAGATCCATTCATTTAAGATTTGAGTCAGCTAGAGTTGATTTCTATCACCCCAACTCAAAATCTTCTATAACACCGAGAGATAATACATTAATTAGTGTACTTTTTAATTGTTTTTTATTATTGTTAAGCAGTCGGCTTCTTTTTGTTTTTGCAGCTAAATAAACTTTCCAAATTTATCAACTAATATCTCAACAACCATGAGTCTCTAATAACTACAAGGCACATACTATTGCAGTTACCAAGAATCAAAGATAAAATTTGTGATAAGGAAACTTTCCAGTTTGAGTAGCAAAAATAAACAAATGATGATAAATGGATAGATGATAGATAGATAGATAGATAGATAGATAGATAGATAGATAGATAGATAGATGATAGATAGTTAGATGAGAGAGAGAGAGAGAGAGAGAGAGAGAGAGATGATAGACTACTAATTTCTTCACACGCATGGTCACCAGCTCTATTTACATGGTGGTATCTTAGGCAGAAATCCTAACATGTTTCTTGATACAATGGAAGAGTTATTTATTATCACTTTCTTTCAAAGTCTTATATAACTAAGACTAAATGCTCCTAGTTATAACATGTCCTTAATGAGTTCTTTTATTTTATTCTAATTTTGAAACACTGCACTCCCTGTCTTAACCTAGGGCTAAAATTGAGTATTGAAATCCCACTGTGGTTTCTGGTTCATCAGAAAACACATTGAGCTCCCCTCAAAGGCTTATTTGTCTATGTTTATAACAGAGAAGTGAGTGAATCCAGGATAAGTAATGCTTTCTGTTCTCTTTTAATTATTAGAAGACAAAGCCTAGATTTGACAATGACACTGCATAGCTGATGCAACACCAGAGGTCTAAGGGCAAGTACTTATGCAGAAGTGAAAGACACTTGCCACACTCTCACACTTCCAGTTACACTGCTCTTTGTCCTCAGCCTCACAATTCAAGCTCAAATTCTTGTTAACATACCCTTTCTTAACACAGAACTGCTCTCTTTGTCTTATCTTACTCTTTTTTTTATATTGTAACTCACTTGCCCTAGTCATGTGGCTTAGAAGTCAAGTGATATAGTCATCTTTCAAAAGAAGTTTCTGTCTGCTATTATATGACAAAAGATTCCACTGGATAACTCAGTTCTAACTTTTTCTGTCCTTCACTGGATTCAGCTCATTGTTTGTGCTGTAAAAATAATCTTCTAGACTATATTTCCCCAAATTCAAAGCTATACTTTTTTAAAAAGATTTTTATTAAAATATAGCTAACATAAAATATTGTATTAGTTTCAGGTGTACACCATAGTTATCCAACATTTGTATAGCTAAAGATGTGATCACCATGATAAGTCCAGAAACATCTGACACAGCGCAATGCTATCACAATATTATTGACTATATTCTCTATATTGTATACCACATCCCCATGATTTATTTGTTTTATATCTGGAAATCTGAACCTCTTATTCTTCTTTGACTCCCCCCTCCTTTTTTGATTTTTCAATTATAGTTGACATTCAATATTATTTTATATTAGTTTCAGGTATACAGAGTAGTGGTTAGACATTTATATAGTTTACAAAGTAATCGTTTTTGCAAACAGGAAACTCCTTTTGAAATTTGAAAGAGCCTTATATCTGTACAAGAAATACTACTTGGGACCATCTTGCCCTATTTTTTCCCTTTGTAGATTATTACAATTTCAGAAGTTTTACTTATAGTTGTAAATCAGGATGTTTATTAATTTACGCAGAAAAACTACACTTTCTTGTCAAATACTTGTTATAATTATTAACATAATTACTATTATTATGAAAACTGGAGTTCAGAATTTACTCTTTCATTATAACTTTTCTAAAGTAAATTCTTTTATTATTTTCACCTAGGAAAAGCCCCCAGAATAATGAATACAGTAATGTGAAATGAAGAAAAGAGCTTGCCTTTTCTTAGAGCCACATTGATTTAAAATGCATCATTAACAATATCACCATCATTCAAACTACTATACTTTATTCAGGTAGCAGATACTATTCGCAGATGCAGAGCTCATCAGTGAGGGCTTCTCTCTCTTTCTTTCGGCTCCACAAAACTCTTCTATTCCATTAAAACAATAAATAAGAAAAATCATGAAAAACAGCCTGAAGTGCTTGTTTTGTTCTTTAACCTAAAGTGGGGTTTCAAGTTGTATTTACTCAGATGTGTGACATACGGAATTAGGCTACCATCACTTTGGAAAGCTATGCATTTTTCATTACTTTTCTGCCCATATTTCTGAGTGCTTTAACTGGTGCATTGCTTAGGCTGTATTGGATGATATCTGATCAAAGCAGTTCTAATTCATAACTATGGTTTCTTTTTTGATATTGTTTGGTTTTGGGATGAGTTACATATTCATTCTAGGCCATTCCTTTTAAGGTAAAAGAAAAGATTTTTACCTCTCTTTGTGCTGTTTATTTCTATAAATTCAATAAAAATAAAAGATAGAGAGATGAGTTCCTTGAAATAAAATAGTTATGATATTAGAAAGCCTACATTTATAAAATATTTCTTTTGATTCTGAAAAAAATCATTTATAATAGTTTAAATACATAGTTTATACATATAAACAACACACTTGCATAATAAAGGTATAAGAATTATGTATCAAATACTTACCTCAGAGAAGAAACAAAATAATGCATCCTCATTTAACATTTTTAGTGCAAAAGACAAAAAAGCAAGTTATTACTTTGTTATACAAAAATGCTGTAATCTAGTACAGGGGTTGACAAACTAAGGCCCATAGGCTTGTTACCTGTTTTTGTAAATGCAGTTTTATAGGAACATAGCCATGCCTATTTATGTATTGTCGATAGCTGTATTCCCCTATAATGGCAGAACTGAGTAATTGCAAAGGAGAACATAAAGCCCACAAACCCTAAAATATTTACTATCTGGCCACTTACAGAAAAAGCTTGCTGACTTCTGATCTAGCACATATATTGGTAAACCAATATTCCCCAAAATTTATAAGTTGAATGTGGTAGCTGTCACATTTTCTCAGGGTAAGTCATAAATATATTTTATTTTTAGATAACCAGGCATGAGACTCAGGAACTAGAGCCAATGTGTAAAAGGAAGGAACATTATATCTCAAAATGCACAACGGCTGTAGTATAAACCTCTACCACTTGAGATGTACTGTAGGAAATTTTCTATAAGGCACTAAAGGAGCTATTCATCATCCCTACAAAAGACCTAACTTCATACAGCAGAGAGCACAAAGTGTCAGCCATTACACCAAGAACCTTATTCTAATGTAAAAAAGCAACAAGACCTGTACAAGCTAATGGGAGGTCTACAGACTGCTCTTTCATGAAACCGTTGTTCTCTGAAGGAATGAGAACCAGGGGAAAGTGAGGACTTTTTTCAGTTAGCCTGCTTTTTGCTTTCATACCTTGCTTTGGTTCTGTATTCATACCATAATGTTATGTTTGTTTTTTAATTCACCAAGAGTTGTACACATCACCATTAAAATAATCTTTTAGTATTTAGCTTTCCTGCGAATAGTGACCTAATCCTTTAGAAAACCAGCTCCATTAACTATGATTTTACATTCACTTCTCTATCACTGATCATCAGAATATAATAACTCATTAATTCCATTCCTTTATGTGCAGTGTTTTGGACTTCATTGTTTGGAATTGTTCAGATACATGTTTTTCCTAATAGTCACTGATCTCCATGGGCTACTTAATAGCTATTAAAGAACACAGTTGTTCTTTAAAAAAGAAATGTTCCTTCTGTTAGGCATCTATGTTTCCAATGAGAGCATAAAATTTGCAAAAATATGGCATTGCTATTTTCAACATGTAACAGTCTGCCATGGTTAAAGATCTAATCTCTATGTTTCTTTGACCTCATAACCTTTTACCTCAACTTTGAGTCTGTGTTCCATTTAAAAATGTAAATATTATTAGTGCATATAGGAAAGATCATCTCTGTTTGAAAATTGCATATAAATAACTCCAGAGGACTGGAAAGAAGCCTAGGCTAAAATCATTGCATAAGGATTAGATCTGTATTACATTAACTGCAGAAAGAAGGAATTTCATATATTAACATATAGAGAACTAGTAAGGAGGTTTGAGCAAAAATTTATAAACACAGACATGAGCCAGTCAATGAAGCTCATGTTGAAAGATCTTTTCTTCACTATTGTCTCTCTGAATTTTAAGTATGGTGCTAGTTATTAAGTATCAATATAGTCAAGTGATTAAAACAAAATGAAGTTTCTGCTTCTGCTCTGGAATACTGAGAAGGCTGATAACTTGAGTCCAGAGGTCTAATTTCCATCTTGTTATATGTCTCCTGAAATGACCAAAGAAATATAAAAATAGACACTAATCTGCATCAGTTAAAGGATAAGAAAAGGGTTATCATTTCCATTGTCAGAAATAGCCACAGATTTCTGCTAGATTTAGTGCAGTGGAAATGACAAGACACTGAAGGCTGGCTCAAAACTCCCCTCTGGAGAAAGCAGTTCAGACTCTCAGGAAGTAATCAGAGGATGGGCTGGCAGACTCCCACACCTTTTTAATTGAAAGCATGAACATTGGAGGTGAGGAACATCTATGGGGCAGTTGGGGGTTTTAAATTCGTGATCACTTTTACTGTTTCAAGTGAAGAGTTTTTCTAATCAGTTGTTTAAGGGAAGCCCCAGTATTTCCTTGTTTTTCCAACAGAAAATAATAATAATAATAATAATACTTAATATTTATAGAATGTGCTAGGTACTTTTCTAACTACTTAACGTGAATTACCACATTTAATGTCCTTATTGACTTTAGAAGTTGGTACAGTTATTAGATCAGTTTTATAGGTAAGTAAAGTGAGGCACAGAAAGCTTAAGTAACTTATCCAAGTTCAAATAATAAACGAAAAAACCAAGATTTACATTTTGCAATCTGACTTGAGATGACGCCCTTAGGTACCATTCTATATGGCCCCTTAGAAAGTCAACAGTGCCATCACCTATCTGGGTGTGTTATGGCTATGTTTGCCAGATGTAGCAAACAAAAATATGAAACATCCACAAACATTTGTATTTCGGATGAACAATGAAAAAAATGTTACTTCAGTTGCATTGTCTCATGCAATTTTGGAACTTAAACTAAACACTTAAACTAAAAATGTATTTGTTGTTTTATCTGAAATTAAAATTTTTAATAAAACATATTTTAGTTCTTTAAAAATTATACATACATACATACATACATACATACATACATACACACATACATATATTCATTCATTCATGCTGTTATAAAAGAAATTCACTGGGCATTCCGTATTTTATCTGTCAACCTTAGGCATGAATTCTTCCTGACAAGGAGGCAACCATGCCGGGAGGAGGCACAGGATCACTCTCACAATGTACCTGGCCCTGGAGGTTGAGCAAAAAGAACAGAGCACTTTATCCTGGTGCACCAGCTTCATCAAATGAAGAAAAAATTGCACAAAGAACTACTTCCTCTGATAGAAAATTATGTATTTGAGCCTGCTCTCTGCTCTCAGAAAATGAGGTTTCTATACTGCTAATGTATATTTGCATTTACCAGCCCTCCAGACAAATATTTCAAAGCAGAAATCTAGGAACGACCGAGAAAGTAATGTGGGGATCCCAAAAAAGAAGCTGTGTTTGTGGGCAGACTTCCAGCTGGATTTATCTCTCTTCTCTTAAAAATGAGTTATAAGTAAAAAACCAAGTGAAAGTTCTCAAGAGATTCTACAATATGAAAGAAAGCATCCATTAGAAACTGTCTTATTTATTTTGGGGGATCTAGAGAAAGTAAAAGTAAATATTTAACAGTGTCTACTTTGAACTATCGAAAATTCAATAAAACCAAGCATTTGTTTATCTATGGGTGTGATATACTCTGGTGATACAAACTAAAAGAAAGATCCTGCCATCCCCCTCCCCCCAAAAAAATCTTTGTAAAATAAATTTTAGTAAAATAAATAGAAAGTCAAGTACTGACAAGTGTTGTGGAATGAATGAATGAATGAATGAATGAATGAGTCAAACAATACAGCCAAGAGAAAGGCAAAAGAGTGACTACATAGAAAGAATAAATTGGTATTCTGTATTCATTCCAAACTCCTCTCCTGTGCCTGGAAAGTTGAAAACAACATTTTCCAGACTCTTTTGCAGCTTAAATTCTGAACATGATTTAAGCTTTACCAATTGAATGACATTGGGCAAGATTTAAAGGCAAAAAAGTGACAGTTGCCTCAATTATAGTGTAGGCACGTCCACGATAGATATACTTGTTTTTTTTTTTAACAACAGTATGAGTGGACAACATCTAGCGTCTAGATAATATCTTTGTGGATATTGAGAGGCAGGGTGTGGTTCTGTTATTTTCTTCAGGCCTTCCAACAGTTCTGTGAGCCGCTTGAGACCCTATAATAAGTCCCTTTGGCTTTAACTACCTGGAGTGCTATTCCATTCGCCACACTGTTCTATGATGAATGCAGTCACTGGAACAGGAAACACTCTCAGAAAATGGGAATATAGGATTGGTTTCCTGAACTAGCTGCATTTGAATGCAGCAATTATCTTGTAAACCTTAGAAGGTGGACACATAGTGGCAAAGGGTTACTTAAATCATCACTATCATCAAGGGATGGTTGTGGGCACTCATCAACCTACACCACCCGACCAGGATGGCTCAACCAGCAACTGGGACAGATTGATTGCTTTGTTTCTCTATGAGATTTATCTATGTACAGTACTTGCTTATTTTGGATATGGAATTGCCTTCACTGCCTACTTTGTAAGACAACAGTTTTGGATTTACTAAATAGTTTATTTTATTTATTTATCTATTTTTTTTAGCATGGTATTATCACACACCACAATTCCTGACTGACCATGAAACTCATTATATAGAAGTAATAGGAGAAAAAGTGGGCTGACTCCCAAGAGATTCACTTTTCTTAGCATGTATGTTGAAATAATGGGCCTTTTATAAAGATAGGATAGACTATTGAACACTGTAAATCAATACCTGACCAGAATACGATGTTTTCCTACAGGATATATATGCTTTCAGCTAGCAAATGATGTGTAATTCTTTTTCTCTCATAGTTGGAACACACTGCTCGAGCCACTAAGATGTAGAAGTACTAATGGCACACTGCTTTAGTACATTTAATGACTCATAGTATTTTTGTTTCTCATTTCTGTGACTTTGCTTCTGCTGGTTTAGGGGTCTTGGTATTCAAGAGATAAATGATTCCACCAGGAACACATCAGAGGTTCTTTAAACTAAAAGTTGAAATTTCTACCTTTCAAGATTGAGCTACTCATTCATTCCACAACACTTGTCAGTACTTGACTTTCTATTTATTTTACTAAAATTTATTTTACAAAGATTTTTTTGGGGGGAGGGGGATGGCAGGATCTTCCTTTTAGTTTGTAGCCATTGGCCCGACATATAGAAAGAGGATTATTGTGTTTTCCGAAGTGATGATTCTGATAATTAAGGGAAAATAAGGTTGCTGCTTTAACATGGGACATGAAGAAGCATATCTACTACTCAGGCAATCCTCTAGAACACATCTGCCATGTCTAATTAAAAAAAATAATGGGGTAACACACAGGATAAGGCTCAGACACCACAGATACGAAGGTTTGAATTACTACTCCAGGTAAAAATCTCAGCTCATTTCATACGTTGCCCAAAGAGAAAGACACCTGAGGAAGGGTTTGGGAAGAAAGTTCCAAATAATAATTATGACTTCATGATTAATTACAGAGATAAGGACTAAAATAGCTATTCATATTCTCTTCCCTGTGTGCTTATATCTATGGCACTTTTTTTTTTACTAAACAATTTAATTCTACTCATCATTTTCTCCTGTTATTTTAATATGGTATGTTGGTGTTAGTTTACTTTGCAATCTGTTCATAAGTTAAAGAATTTAAAGATAGGGCTATAATTCAACATAAGGAGAAATGAATATCATCAACTTGTGGATGTAGTAACTAATGGGATTTTAGGCCACCTTTTTTAGAGAGAAGATGAAAGCATTTTTATTTATACATTGAAAGCCACATTATTGCTATATTATTGAAAGCTGCATATTGCTGTTCTATTACTCTCATCTGAAAAGTTAAGATTAGAAAAAAAGGACTTGTATGAAGTTCAGTATCCAAACAATGGATTGAGGTAGATGTAGTGACTTAGTACTCAACGTCCATCCAGATTCCTCTCAAGGTAGTTCCCAATATTGCAGGTGCTAAAAAACAAACAACAAACAACAACAACAAAAAAACAGATTTTTTCCAGACCCCATTACAGCTAAGTTTCCTAATGTGAATAAATTTCCACCATTCAGATATATTCTAATGAGATTTGGAAAGTGAAAGTGAAACAAAAGATTTTTCTATTTTTACTAGCAATCATGGTCGAAAAGGCATGTGATTTCTTTTCTGTGGCACCATTAGCAGAGATCTCAGTGCGAGATCACTATATTCATGGCTGTCAAGGCAGGATGTATGGCATACGTTCTGTTGTAGTCTATAATAGGCATAGTATGTGGTTTAGAGCTGGTAACAAGGTGATTTCCTGATGGTGGTACCTTATTAATGGACCACAGTGGTTTCTGGATTTATATAGTGGCAGAATGGTTATGGGGCCTACAGCAGCCATGTTTTACATTAGAAGATGGCTTTCTGATCAAAGAAGTGTCATTGCCCATGGTGATCATGTTTCACAGTATGGCTATAGGACTCATTCCTGAAATCTCAACTCTCAATTTGCTTCTTCAGATATTCTTGCAATTCTGTAAGCCATGTACCCTATAATACCTCTATTTCAACTTAAGCTGGGTAGAGTGAATTTTGTTTTCTATGTCAGCAGGCTAAACATACAAAAGGCTTGTCCAGGGATATTGAGATGAGAAATAAGGAGTCATAAGAACAGTCTGAAAAAAGACCTGTAGAGGAAATTAGGATTATAGGGTAAAAAAGTGAAATTTAAATATGTAAATTGTCATTAAATGTAGAGAAGATTAGAACAGACACTGAAAGAGAACTGAATAGGGATGTGAGAGACCAACTTGAGAAACTCTCCTAAAAACAAGAAAAAGAGCAAGACATTAAAACAACAAAACAATGTAGTAGATACGCATGTCAGGACACAGTAAATAAGTGAATATTAGGTGTTACGTAAAGAGACATCAGAGCTAAAAAGGGGCAGTAATTATTATAACTGCAATGGTGGTAAACAAACAAAAGAAAGCAAACAATTTAGAAAACTATAGTACTGGGTGTATAAAACTAAAGGTTTTCTCCAGAGGTTCAGGTAAAATTTCCTAATAACATGTTTGAATTTAAAGATAAATAAACATTATGCAAACATCCAAGCTCAAACAAAAATAATCCCCCAAATATCCCAAAAGAAATAAATGCTAGTTTTTATGAGAAGACAAAAAGTTCTTTTGTTCTTCATATAACATGCAGTAACAATGCATGAAGAAATAATGTGTACAAACATTGAAGAAAAAAATTTAGAGCTAAGAATTATAAACCTAGCCAAATTGTGTGAATTCAATAAAAAGTGCTTGTGATATTTAAGAACTCAGAAAGTATGGCACACACAAACCCTTCCTGATATCAATTAGTCGAAAGTTAATGGTAATCAACCAAGATGAATTGAAGTAAATAAATGAAAAGTATGGTTGGTATAATATTAAAGGATGGGGTAGTGAGCATTAAAACTCTGGTTAAAAAATAGAAATTAAAGTTGTAAAGGCTTACCAAAAGAAAAAATAAATCATATAAAATTAGAATTTGATTTTAACAAATTTGGTTTTTATGTGTGCATAGAGTATTTGTTATAGAATTAGATAATAGGACATAGAATTTGGTTCAACGTGTTCCAGAAAACATCCATTATTAGACCACACTAAAATAAATTAAAAACTAACAACTTTGACATGAAAAGGGGGAAAAGTTCATAAATAACCAGTACAGAGAGAGAATTAAAACTTCAATTATGTAATCTTCACAAAGAATAAACCTTATGTGGCCAATAATAAGAGTAGAAGTAAATTCATCACTTTAAAAGCATTAATTATATAGCAAGAAAAATAAAATAAACATCTGTTTACCAGAGGTTAAATGAAGCTAAAGAAAACAGAAGAATTGAGTTAAAGAGTATAAAAGCAAAAATTAAAAGTTCACAAATAACAAAAAACAGTAGAATTGATATTCACAAGTTGGCTCTAAAAATAATACATATACAATAAAATATGTTTATTGTTATAAAAGAAGAAGATGACACAATAGAAGAACAGAAATATTTAACCCACATATCTAGACATTGGAAAAATAAAAATCTAAGATAATACAAAGTATAATCCTAGTCTAACAATTGTGAAAATTTCTAAATTAACAATTTTCAAGAAAGGAAAGCTCAAAAATCAACATAAAAACACGTGAATCAATAAAGAGCTCTAAAACGAAAAAAAATTAAAACTTCTAGAAATGTTGACATCAAATTATATGGCTGAATTTTCTTTAATTTTCAGAGAATTAACAACAAATTTCAGAACTGTATTAATTATTCTAAAAAAATGTAAGTTATTAACAGTTTTTATACATTTTTGGATACAAATTTTATGAGATATCTGATTTGCAAATATATTATCTCATTCTGTGTGTTGTCTTCTCATTTTTTTGTTGGTATCATCTGCAGCACAAAAAGTTTTTATTTTAATGAGATACTATTTATTTATTTGTCATTTATACTTTAGATGTCACATCTAAGAAATCAGTGTCTAACCTAAGGTCAAAAAGATTTACTCCTATTTTTTTTGGTAAGAGTTTTATAATTTTAGTTCTTGCACTTAGGTCTATGATCTATTAAAAAAAATTTGTGTATGCTGTGAAGAATAGGTTAAATTAAATTCTTTTGCATGTGGATATCTAGTTGTATCAGCACTATTTGTTGAAAAGACTATTCTTTCCTTCATATTATTGTCTTGGCACCCTTGTAAAATATCAATTGACCATAAATGTCATAGTTTATTTCTGTACTCTCAATTCTATTTCAGTGATCTATGTGTCAATCTTGAACTAGTTTCATATTATTTTGATTATTATATCTTTGTAATAATTTTTGAAATGGGGAAGTATAAATCTAATTTTGTTCTTTTTCCAGAATCTTGTTTGTTCTAGGTCCCTTTCATTTCTATATGAATTTTAAGATTGGCTTCTAAATTTCCACCAAGAAAAAAAAGTCACGTAGGATTTTCATAAGGATTGTGTTGAATTTTTAGATATATTCAGGGAGCTATTTGCCATCTTAACTATTTTAAATCTTTGGTTCCATAAACATAGGCTATATTTCCATTATTTAGATCTTTAATTTCTTCCAACAATATTTTGTAAGTTTCAGTGTATGTGTTACGCTATTATGTTAAATTTATTTCTAAATATTGTGTTCATTTTGCTACTACTATAAATATAATTGTTTTCTTAATTTCATTTTTGGATTGTTCATCACAAGTTTTTATAAATATAACTGATTATATATATTGATTTTACATTTCACAAACCTGCACAATCTGCCATCAGTTTTAATAGTTTTCTTGTGGATTCCTTAGGATTTTTAATATATGTAATTATGTCATCTGCAAATAGCAATAGTGTGACTCCTTCCTTTCCAATCTCAATGCCTTTTTTTCTTTTTCTTGCCAAATTTTCCGAGGTAAAACCATCAGCACCATGTTATATAGCAGTAGTGCAAAATTAGTCTTTCACCTCTTTTACTTAGTCTTTCATCTCTACCTCTGTTTTTTCTGTAGATGGTTTTTATCAGATTTAGGAAGATTCCTCCAATTTCTAGTTTGCTGAGTGTTTTTATCATGAAAGGGTATTGGGAGTTTGTCAAAGGCTTTATTTTACATCTACTGAGATGATCATGTGTTTCTTCTCTTTGTTCAATTAATATAGTGCATTACATGAATTGATTTCCAGATATTAAACCAATTGCGCATTCATGATATAAATCCTGTATAATCATGGTATATAATTTCTTTTTATAGATTGCTGATTCAATCTACTACTATGTTGTTGTTTAAAAAATCTATATTAATATGATATGTTGTTCTGTAGTTTTATTTTCTTGTGATGTCCTTGTACTATTTTGGTATCAGAGTAATATGGTCTTCACAGAATGATTTGGAAAGTCCCTTCTATTTCATTTTTTAGAAGAGTTGAAGAATGATTGGTATTAACTCTTTAAAATAGTTCATTTCAAAAAAAAAAAAGCCCTCTGGATGTGCGTTTTCTTCGTGAGAACTTTCAAAATTACCAATTCAATTCCAATTACTTGTTTTAAGTAATTCTGATTTTCCTATTTTTTTCTTGAGTCAGTTTTGGTAGTGTGTGTGTCTTTCTAGAAATACGTCCATTTTATCTAATATGACTCATTTGTAGGACTATACTTTTTTATTGTATTTCCTTAAAATGTGTTTTTTTTTAAATTTCTGTAAAGATAATAATGATGACTCATGTCTCTTTCACTTCTAATTTTAATAATTCAGGTCTTCTAACGTTCTTGGTCAGTCTACCAAAAGATTTGCTATTTTGTTAATCTTTTTAAAGAACCAACTCTTGGTTTATTGGTTTTTTATTGTACATTTCATTTATTTTTGCTCTAAAGTTATTGCTTCAAGTTTAGTTTGTTCTCTTTCTGTTTCGTTCTTTTTGCATAAGGTAGAAGGTAAGATATTTGATTTGAGATCTTTCCTCTTAAGTATACATTTTTATAGTTTTGAATTCCTTCTAAGCATGACTTTATCTGCATCTCATATGTTTTGGTATGATGTGCTTTCATTTCATTTAGTTCAAAATGTTTGCTATTTTCCCTTGTGATTTCTTCTTTGACTCACCAATGATTTAGGAGCATGTTGTTTAACTTCCACATATTTGTTAAATTCCCAATTTTCCTTGTGTAATTGATTTCTAGTTTAATTTTTTTTGTGTTCTGAGAACATACCTTTTATTATTTTAATCTTTTTAAACTGATTAAGGCTTGTATATGGCCTAATATATGGTCTATTCTAAGTAATGCCCCATATACACTTGAGAAGAATATGTATTTTACTGTGCTTGTCTGGAATGTTTAACACTGCTGAGCAGTCTGCAAATACCATGGAATTATCTCTAGTCCTCCACTGTTTACTTGGCTGAGAGAGGCTTTTGTCCTGCTCCTGGTCTGCTAAGTAAATGGTGCATCAAGGTCTCTGATAAGTGTAATGGAACCTCAAACTCACCAGCTTCCACTCCCATCTGCCATGGCTCTGCCTTAGCTCTCAGCACCACAGACTTGCTACTTGAAAGCTCAAACTGCATCCTATCTCTTCCAGGTTCCCTGCTCTGAAACTGGTAACTTCAATGACTATTTAGTTTTTTGAGTTACATAGGTGTGCTGTAAGATACAGATTCTAAGGTGGCAATTTTTTTTAATGCCTTAATTTTTTTAATGAATATCCCATTCTACTCACTTAACTTCAGGAACACTGGTGAAAGCTGTGATGTCTCTGAGACATAGTGGAGTGTTCACAAGATACCACAAAAATTTCATCATTTATAATCATCTCCTTCAAAGAATTTACTTTCTTCAAAGAAAATTTTGGCATTTCAAGAAGAAAACATTCTCCAAAGAACATAAAAATGAGAGAACAATTTAAATTAGGATAAGGTAGCCTCTCATATAAAAAGAATCTTGAAAAATTTCTCTTCTCATTCTTGAATTTTTAGCCATAAAGAAGGCTTATTTATATTAAACAAAAATCAAACATGTTAAATTATTGTGACAGTTGAGCTGGCATTTCCATTGATAAATGCTTAAAATGATGCCAAGGAAACTGACCACTTCATTGTGCCACAATCTGAAACTCACTCTCTTCTCATCCTAGGAAGATAAATAGCAACTGAATTATCATGCCCTAAAAGAGAATGGAAGTCGTCCAACCTCTCTAGGTCCAATTTATTTTTTTTCCAATGAGTTTTTATCTGTATCGTTTTGATGTACTCCCAGGGCTTTTAAATAGGTCTTATTTGTGGGGAGCTTTTTAAATTAGATGTATTTTCATTCATTTCTTAAATATATCACTGTAGTTGTGTTTCAACAAAAGCAGGTTAAAAATAATTAAATATCTCAATTATGTTGTTTCACCTTTTTTGGTGGTTTTAATATGCAACGTTACTTAAATAATAAGCTAACCATGATATTTAGGCCTCAAAATGAGAACACTATTAATTAGAGGCTACATATGGTATAGTAACAATGGCGGAACTATTTAAGTTGACATAAGTATATGCCCAATTATAGGCTTTATTTTTAAGGAAAAAGACATTGGTAGATGAAAAACCAAAATCTCTCTTCAGACATCAAAGAAAATTAGGCAACTTTAAAAAGACAGTAAATGGAGTGAAAGTGAAGCATTTTACTTTTCAAAATATTAATTTAGTAATAGGTAATAACTTCATTGCTCCTTGATTATTGGCAAAGGCGAGATGTACATGTTCTCCTTTGGAACACTGTATTAATGAAATTGAAGGTTGTGTGCTTTACACAATGCATGTTCTGCAACATTTTGAAAGCTTAGCTGGGAATCCCTGTGGTGCTGAAGGAAAAAAGGAAGCAAAGTCTTCTCCAGTTTTTAAAAATCAGAAGTATTTTTCAGAAGTCAGGTATGAAATAAACTGCTTATGAGAAAATGACTGTAATGCTGCCTCAGTTTTTAGTGATAGAGGGATCTGTTTAAAACACTCTGACATAAAAAATAAATCAGCTTTGACTTCAATTATTAAGTGCTAAAGTAACATTCTTTGATAGAAAGGGGTGGGTTTCTGGCATTTCAATGATAAATATGTATGAAAAAGAGTTGTGTCACCATGGAAACCAAAACCTCACCACATTTTTTTTTTTTAGACATGGCAAATAGTATAGTAGAAACTAAAAATCTCTAAAAACAACGTTGAAAACTAATCACTGTTAGGGCATGTTTATGTATTTTTAAGTTTTAGCATTCTTTGGTTTTTAGCATTCATTTAAACTTCTGAAGAATACTTTGAGGTTTTCGTCAAGTCATTTTTGAAATTTCAAGCATTTTAATGAATATTTCTAAATGAGCATTAAGGCAACTATCTACATGGTTGCATTATTATTAACTAATGTGTATTTTACAAACTTTGAACAGCATCTCTCTGAAGGGATCAAATGTTTATTGCTTCAGTGTAATAGACTCTTTTATAGGCAATTAGGCTAATATCTTTTATTTTTCTTCAGTTTTTGTTTCCTATGAGTGAATTCTGGACTAGCAGTATATAGATAGTATCTGAATCTAGTGATGTTTTTCTTGTTACAAATGTTACAAATACTTTCTGGCATTCCTGATAGAGTGCCCACTGGCTCTTTTAGTTGGAACTGGCCCATTTCATATCCTCTCTTTCTCTAAAAGTACGAGTTCAATTATTTTTAATTACTTAATTTTAAATATATGTATATTTAAATGAAGGTTAACCTAGGCAACTCAAATATACCTTCTAATGTAAGAGGCAGTATTGGCAAGAGAAAGAAGCACTGGTCCAAGATATTCAAATGTCTAATCCTCGTTCTATTTTTTTTTAGTAGCAATTTGGCCTTGGAAAAGTTATTTCATCTCTTTGAGCCCTGATTTTTTTCATGTTTATAAAATGGGACTCATTATATACGCACATGACCAGAATTATGTTGAGAATCATTGTTTATCTGAAAGTCTTTTTAAAAATGTAAATTACATTTCAATTATAAGATGAAAATAAGTTTTATTGCAGCTAAAAAGACACCAAGGCTAAATATTGCATAATACTAACATATGATAAATTAAGTTTATAGCTCACAAAATACATCTAGGACCAAAATATCTGGTTCAAAAGTGAACATTCGTATAGAGTATATTTTCTAATAAAATTTCACTTGCTTACTTGCTCTCTGTATTTATTTTGTCAGCCATCAGAATTATTAGTGATTGTGTAGTTATCACTGAGAAGTTCAGTAGACACTTTCAAAATTAAAATTACTGTGGTAAATTCTTACCACAAGAGACATCATCAGCTTTGATATGTTTAGCTGACTGATAGCTATGCTACTTCAGTGAGCAATGAGAAATATTTGGTATAGTAGGACACTAAATTTTTTCAACACATAAATTACATGTATATAAGTGACAATGAACAACAAAAAATATTTCAATTTTGTAGAGCATCACTCTGCCAATGAGTTTCTTCTAAAGGGCTCCTACCTCTTCCACACTATTCTCCTTATTCTCTAAAATTCCATAGTCCTAGGCTGCTGCATGCACAGCAACCCAGTCAAAGCTCCTAATACTGGTGCTACATATTTAGAGCCATGGCCAGTGTTGCTTTATAAGATTTATCTAACTGCTCCTGTAGAGATTAAAGCTTCTCTCTCTTCTCTAGGTGAGTCCTTACAGTCAGAAGTAACATGCCATGGCCTTCTGCACTCCCACGGTGCAAAGAAACACTGTCATACTTCCATACTTAAAGGCATATTAAAACACAGCACCAGAAAATGTGTTGCTTACCCTATTATAACAATTTATTTTTCTGTATGAGGAACTTTTCCCCTATAGAACAATTTCCTAAAAAATAATTCTCTTATTATCATAGTACCAAATCTGACTATTTGAAAAGTCTCAGAGTTTTAATATATTAAGAAAGATTAAGTAGGTCTAATTCACAATCTCAGTGACCACTGATAAAAACTTGTGGAACAGATGGTGATAAGAAATATGCCCATCTCCATATGGAATAACTAATCTTATAATATTTACTTTTCATTTACTCTTATTTATTTCAATGAGGAGTACATATTAAGTAATTTCATTTTATTTGACACATATCTTTTTAAGTTCCTTACATCTTTAAATATGTCACCAAATTTCGAGATTCCTAGATACCCTCACATACTTTCTGAAAAATGAATGTTTATTTTCAAAATAAATTTTTCTCTATGTTTACTAAGATCAGCACCTATTATAATAAGTAAAGTTGTGGATTATTAGGAATACTTGAAAATAACTGACATAGTAGCTTTCCCATTGAAAAAATATATTGTTATAAAAATATATATCTATAACTCTACATTTGTATTTTTAAATGTTGCCCTTTTTTATTACAAAAATTTAAATCCATCATTTTTAATGGCAAAAAATAAGGAACTGTTTGGGCACATTTACCTGTTTTTACTATAACAGACTGAAATGTTATTGTCAATATATACACAAAAGTATACATTTAGGTAAAACAAAAGCAAATCAAAATTATTCTTAAATTCAGATTATTTTCTACACAATGACTAACACTTTGAAATTTCTAATTATCTGTCTTCTTTTTTTACTGATACCATCAAATATCATATAGATATAATAGTCTCTTAGATAGTAATTTCCTACAAAGAGTATTGCTATCTAATATTGCTTCCCACACTTCTATAAATTAATTTCCTATTGGGCAGGGAAGAAATCTATTTTGCTTTTTCCCTACAAGTACAAATTTTCAGGCTTTCTTTAAAAATTACATTAAAAATCTTTGGAATTTCATATTCTTGTGGACAAAAAAAAGAATTAACATTTCTTATCAAGTTTTATCAATGTCATGTTTTCAAGCTACGTTCTACTGATGATTTTATAGTGATTTGTAGCATTAATTTTTTTAAGAAAACATATTAGCTTTTAACAAATTGAAATATCAGAAATTAAGAAAGAGCAAACAGCCAAAGTAAATTTAAAGACGTTTACATAGACCTATTTTATCATTTTTTTAGGTGATGACAATTAAGTAGTGTGAGACTTATAAAATAGCTAGTTTAAAAAAAAAAAAAACGCTTTTAGATATCTGTAATGCTAAAAAGAAAATCTCATGTACATGTAATTAGTAACTAATAATCTATTTTACCACAAAATATCCTCATCCCTGCCTCTTCTATCTAGTTGTGTCTACTGTGTGCACAGTTTTATAACAAGAGGTGAAAGATAAGAAAATACTGACTCAGTAAAAATCTATCACTAGTGAAAATCTTCTAAGAAGTAAAGACACTCAAAATATACTACAATATTTTGGTACCTAAGTATACCAAGTACCTTTAGATATTAATAGAAGAAAAAGTGATTCGAACTCTAATTATTAAATTATTACTTATTAGTAATTAGCCATTCTTTCAAAGTTTCATTTTAAAAATGCCATACTACTTATCATTATTATTGATTAAGAAACATAGTATTAAATTACTTAAATAGAGACTTAGCTTTTTATATTGGATTTATTTGAAGAAAAACCCCATCCACAAATATATGCAAAGCTGGGTAATATACGAGTTAAAATAAAGTGTGGTATGAATTTAGGGACGTGAGGTAGGTAAAGTTTTCTAAAGTGACAATGATACATCTTTGTGCTATTTTATTTAACAATTTAATATCCATTAAAATTCTTTGAGAATAGGGTAGAAAGAGTGATCTGGGTGGGGTAAGTAAAGAGGGAAAGAAAGCCTAGGAATGCTTGGGGTTTGAAGTTAAAAGAGTACTGAAGTTCTTGATAATATATTTTGGTCACTTTAAGCTCTTCCTTGACTTGACCATCTCCTTTCTTCTTCAGAAACATCTATGCCCTTCTGTACATTGCACGTGTTGGTTTACCTTTAATAAACATGGTTTATCTCAGCATACAAGGAACACACAACCACAGTTACACTCTCTTACGTGGGTAAAGCCGTCAACCAATCAAATACTTTGTTATTTTGAGTTGAGAATTAGAAAGAGAAGACCAACCAAAAAGATTTTCTGACGCCAGATCCACAGAGAATCAAGAGTAGAGGATCAGTATAAACAATATGAATAAGCAATTTTAATGAAAACTTTTTAAAATCGGAGTTGAGCTATAAAACTTTGACTGTTCAATAAAATCTATTAAATTCAATGTTACAGTTTTTTACACAATTTTTAAATTATTTGTGTATTTGAACCAACATGTTGCTTTCTATTTTTTTTTCAAAGATCTTTTTCTTCATTTATGAAACTTTCCAGAATACAAAAAACAACTGGTAAATAATTCTTGCTTGGCAAATTCTCATATACACTCACAGACTACATACTGTTCTGATTAGGCACACAAAACATGCTACTCAATATGTAGACATGTTTCAACTCACGATGACAGCTGATGTATGATTCACTAAGCTGACTGCTCAAGGCATTTGTGCGGATTCAATATTCATATTTATTTATGTGAAAGTTTTGTTGTAAACAAAGCAATTGAAACGATGTATCAGATGGCTACTGACAAAGTTTTTTTTTTAACTACTTGTACTTTAAAGGAAAAAAAATCACATAAATATGTCAAAGTCCTATGAAAATAAAGTAGTTATTTTTAAAAGTAAACTAAAGCCAATAACATTCCATTGTATATTTCCTATGCCATTTTAGTTATCTGCCAAACTGAAAGGATTGTTAACAAGATAGTTTGAACATTTGCTTCAGAAAAATAATTTTTCCCCATTAAGAAAAAGTCCCTTAAAGAAAGAAAAGCCAAATTCTTCTCTTAACTTCACCCATGTCGGAGCTAAATCCAAATGCCTGTTCCTCGTCCATGTACAAACTTCTGTATGAATTAATCAGTGGACAGTCATGGCACAGGCAAGAAAACAACTACTTAATCTTAACCAGTTGTAAACCACTCCATGGGAAACACTTGTTAAAAGCTTAATGATCAGAGGAAGAAAATAATGCAAATATCGCGCGCGCGCGCGCACACACACACACACGCGCACACACACAAATTTATTTCTAGTTTTGTCTCATAAATTGCACCCATAACTTGACTGGCCACACAAGAAGGTTCAGGTTATTGCTTAAGCAATAAACTCGATCTTCTCAGTGGAGGGAGAACCCATTGTTGATCCATATCTTCTTGGCATGTTTATCTCCGATCAGGGATTGCTACAACCTATCTCCGATCAGGGATTATTACAACAATTTAATACTGGGAGAGGAATACCTGAATAGTTCTATTTCCTTGGTGAACAAAAAAAGGAAAAAAAATCTATATATACATATGAATTAAGAATCACATCCTTTAAAAATCACTAAGAAGAATTCATACCATCTTCCAAATGGTTTTCATGGACCTCATGAAACTCATCCAGGATTTAAAATGGAAGTGGGAACAAAAGTTAGACAAATAACTTTCTAAAATGTCACAAGAGAATGAAGGACGGAGATTTTTTTTAAAAAGATTAAAAGATAGAGAAATAATGAAAAGGAGGAAGGAAATGAGAACAATGAAATTTTGAGGGTTCAAGATTGTTTTTCTCCCATTCCAAAATACTAAAAGTAAAGCTTAATTATTAAGATTATTTAGATGTCTGAACCAATCTGACTCAAATCAATTGTATCTCTTTATAATTTTCTGGTAACTAATAAAATAAACATATTATTTTTATCTTGTATGACTTTTTAAAGTTCAGAAATTGCTTTTAATACTTTTTTCCTCCATAATACGTTCAACATCAGAAAGTTAATAATTTATCTGAATAAAAGTGATTTGATAAACACATAGAAATTTTATCAACTATCTTGCTTATGTAGATATGCAGAATAAAGATGCAATCTCATATTCTTTTCAAGGAAAAAGCCAGCTTTGTTTCCTTACTTTTCATTTCTTTTTAGAAATTTTTAGCTTCTGCATATTAACAACAATTTATTTTACTGTCAATTTCTCAAAATTGTACTATTTTAATGATAATATCAAGCTGCTGTTAGTTTGCTTGTTTTTAAACAATTGGGCCTTTCTCTCAACTACCAGAATAATCCAGTCATTTAGGGATCCTACAGTAGTCTTTTAACCTCTTTGAACAGTCTCTTCAACTGCAAAATAAAAAAAAAAGTCTCTAAACTTCTTTCTTAACTAAAATTTCACAAATCTGTCATGCCTGTGTTATTATTTCAGCCGTCTGAAGAGCCAAACAAATCCCCTGCATGTGCTTTTATTGGAGAGGCCAGGACTGTCAACAACACAAAGAGACTGAAACTTTGTAGAAAATCTGTTTAACCTAGTTACTCCAGTTTAAAAATGTGCCAGTCTGTCAATCTCATATTTATTTCATTGGTTTTTGTTGTCGTTGTTGTTAATTGGCCAGTAATTCAGTTAAAGTAGTTGAAACAGCACATGTGTAGATTTAACTTCAATCACTAGATATACTGATAGATCTGAGTTGGTTTTGAAAGAAAACATATTTAACTGCTTAATAAATTACAGTTGGAGGAAGAGACATCGGGTAAACTCTTTGGGTAACAGAATAAAATTTCAATAATGTAAATAAGGTATTATCCATTCTCTGCTTCCATTATAGTATAGTTTCTGATTCTCAAAACTGTTGTCTGACAGCTCTGTGTTCTCCCGGCCAGGTGATGGTACATTTTTCAGCCTTTTTTCATTATACAGTATTACTCTGTGCTTAGCCACTGTATCCGTTCATGCAGACATACTCTACCTTCAGTTTAACACTAAAATTGATTTGCTAGGTGCTCCTTCACTTCTTTACATTTCACATCTTTCCATTGAATTTCTTGTGTCAGGAGCACAGCACTGTCTTTCCACTTCTATCCTTGGAAATTTGAACATTCTTTGGGTTTTCTGACTATTTAAATGGCTTTGTGACTGATGTCAGTATGTTTCAGTCTATATTATTTTGTTGAATGCAATTTTGTATTATTCTGTGAGAGTATTCAGTGCTTGTTTTCATTCTGGATTCTTTCTTTTTTAACATTATTGAAACTTATTGGTCTTTTCACATGAATTAATACCAGGAGACTTTTTACTTTTATTTTTTGTGTGTAAAAAACTAAGTTTCTAATTAGTACTTCCCCCAGAAAACATATATTAAAAAAGAAAACTCCATGATATAGTAGTTAATAGTTTATTTTTTATAAGAGGAATATACAAGGAAACCACAATAACTAATCCTTACACAAGTGAGAAAATATACTCCCTTTTCTTGCAAAAGTGGAAAAGATGAGTGTAAAATGGTTCGGGTTTGCAATTATATGATCTAAATTGGCACTAGATTTTGGATCTTCTCAGGAGGATTTGAAGCCTGACCACTTAGTGCTCATTGATAAGACATATTTATGGAAGCATATTGTTCTAAGTGGTCAAATTTGGAGACTTTGGAAAGTGTAGGTGAAAGTTCAAACTTCTTTACTAAAATGTAATAAAATATTCAAGATGATCCATTCAGTCAACCTAATATCTAGTCATCAAGCAGGAGAACAAGCTAAGGAGGTATTATATCTTTCTCTAGCATAACATGTTAAGTGCAGTATTCCAATCTAAAAAGTAGAATTGTTCCTTTGAGTGAAATAATTAATGATCCCAACAAAAGGAAAGCTGTTACGAGAGAGACCTCTAGTGGAAGAAAATGCAAGTGCCTCGGCAAGGAATTTTATTGTTTATGCTTCATCTCAAAAAACAGAATTTGCATATGCTGTTTAAGGAAGGGTCCACAAAATGACAAACTAAATTCCCCTTTAATGCTTAGTACATTCATTTTGTTTAGCAAATAATACTTTTCAGAGCAGAGCCGATTAAGGGCTTGAGGGAGACTTAACTTCTTAGACATCGATTTTAGAAAACAAGTTATAGGTATCTAAAAAGAAAGACAAAAAGATTTGTAAAAGAAGGCAACCAGAATTTGCAGTCATTTCATGTCTAGAAGCTATTGCCTCATTAGTTTCCTGAATCTTTTAATCGTAGGTAATTTTTTTGACATATAAAAATATCAAACAATTTTTCATGTATGGAGGGTCAGGCAGACATTTTGGGGGATTTTCCAGTGTTTCACAAATCATAACATTCAATAATAAAACGTTAAAATATTAACTCAAAAATGTTTTTTAAGAAAAACATCAAAGGTTGGTAATATGCAGAGTAAGGTGGCACCCAAGTACAGGTTATTTCAAGAAAATAGTTGCCTCTGGACTGTAGAGTATCTCATTCAACTAATGTTCCTTAGTTTTAAGATTATTCTTCCTTGTTCTCCAAACAATTGCAATTCATTCTATGATCTGTAACTAATTTTAACTACTTATTAAAATTTTCTCCTTTAAAAACATTGATGATAAATATGAAAATCAGGATATGTTTTCTGGTTATCTAGTGCTAAATCCCAGAGAAATCTGAGTCTACTCACTGTATTTACCAACTAAGTAGTAACACAACTTGTAATTTAAATTATGACACATGCTTTAGTTCACAGAAATGCTGTGACCTAGAACTACATAATTTAAGAAAGTGCTCCAGGTATACAGAAGAAAATTAGAGAAGTTGATAATACAAAGGTATAACATTAACTCAGCAATGAAATATGCTTACAGTTTCTAAGAAAAGTATTATAGTTAAGGAAACTAGTTGCTTACGGTAACAATTTCTGAAATTTTCTTCTATAATAACAATTGTTACATATATCTTCAAAAAAAAAAAAATAACCACAACGGAACTTTAGTTTTTGTTATTGTTCATTTATATCATCCAGATGTAGGAAAGAGTATTTCGTGAGACTATTTTTATTTTCAGTGTCGGCCCCTAGTTTTCTTACTCATTTTTAATTCTGCCTATTGTTTTTGGTAAAACGCTCTTCAATTTCTCCTCAGGATGATGAAAGTTTAAAGGCTATTTGCAAGGCAGGTTATTCACACTTCTTATGTTCTCATATTAATATGTATCATTTAATGATGAAAAGGAACTATCTATCTTCCATTCTTACCAAAATCTGAACACCCCACAAGACAGGACATCATAATTTTGAGGAAGTGTGCTTCATGAATCTCTTCAAATTTGGGCTGGTGGTTGGCAGCCAGTTAAATGAGAATTGGTAGC
>NW_011888987.1:934922-944527 GCF_000151845.1 Pteropus vampyrus | reverse complement strand
AGGAAGGAAGAGAATCTCCTTTCTGCACTCAATGTGTGCATTATTTATAATTTTACTTTTTAAATTTAAAACTGTATTTTTATATACTTTTCTTTTAGGCTGCAACAAATTACTTCAGGATTTATCATTTCCCACCATTCAATGTCATCCTCACTCTTATTCGCATTCCAACATCATGAACCAGCAAGTTTGCACAAGATATGTAATCACGAAGCATTCTAGTGAAAAATAAACATCAATTGAATGGTGCTCAGTTGACCAGAGTATTCTCATTTCTGCAGCAGTGCCAGTAAATAAGTCACCTTTGTAAGTCTCTAACTATTCTGTGCTTTGATTTCTCTACTTGCAATATGAAGATATCATTATTTCCCCTACCCGAATGTTGATGTAAAGATAAAGTGCTTCTAAGAAATACAAAGTAACATTATGCATCTGAAAATGAAGACAGTAGCTGTGGGATACTGTTAGAATTCCTCTGCTTAATAGAATTAATGGCCATACCTGAAGCCCTCCTAGCTTAAATCTTGTGTCTATTGCTTTGGAACCTTACTATAGTCACACAAATGACTGGCACTGAATTGTGGGTGAGACTGATTTGAACTTTGCATTGACCTATGCATATATCCTTCCTTTTGCCAATAAAACAGCTGTGACCAATTAGTGTTCAACACCATCTTCCACCCAATAAATGATTACATGTTCCAGATGCAATTGCATCAGATGGCTAGGTGTCTAACCCCCAATTATTCTAGGCTTTTCATCTTCAAGGAATTTCAGAGGGAAGAACTTATAAAGTTATCCAACTCATTCATACAACTAGAATTATTGAAGCACTTTACTAAGCAGAGCTTTCCCTGGTTTGTCAACAAGAACATTTCCAGTAGGAAATATCCTTGTGATATGTTATTATAATTGACATCTCAATCAATTCAAGATTTTTTTCACTAGAGTTAAACATTAGGCTTACTTTTCCTTTCTCATGAGAAATCACAAAGGTCAGTCAGTATGGATTTTCTAGAAAACCATTGTTCCAACATCAAATATAGGGAAATAGGAAAGGGGGTCATTCACTTATCTTCTTTAAAAGAACATCTACACAATAGATGTTATCTAAAGTATCTCTTTCAACACTAAAAACTATGATTTTATTTTTCTTTGTTCATATGGTAAAATTCATAAGCATTTAAAAATAGCACATATTAGTGTGAGCTTGAATTTGTATTTGCATATTATCAGATAGTAGCTAATATGCAGTTATGATTTTAAATTGTTATAGTATATTGTACATATACTGATATCTTCTACTAGATTGTGAGTTTCCTGAGGGCAAGAATCACATAATCTTTGTAACTCTAATATCCTTAATTTATTCATTTGTGCATTTATTCAACACTTATTGAGTACCTGCTATGTAACAGGAATAGTCTTATGTGTAGAGATTTTTACATATATGAATACCACATGCTCCTTGTCTAAAAGAACTCACAGTGTAATGAAAATAAAATAATATTGTATTACATACTTTTAGCAACTATACAGTTTGAAAAGCACATTTACTTCCATGATAGTTTTTGAACCTTAACAACCATATGAGGTTAGAATAATTAGCTCCATTTTTACAGATGAGAAAGGTGAGTTTCACAAAGGTTAATTATATTGCTTCAGGTCACTCAGTTAATCAATGGCAGATCATGAACCCCAGGCTTTTCATTTCAAATCCTGTGGGAGCTTAACAAATACTAATTCAACAATACAAGAGTGGATTGTTGGATTATTAATACTGATGGATTATCGGTTGTCTTGTTTCTTCTTCTGATCAAATGAAAATATTTATAAAACATCTTCTTAAACATCTGTCTTAAATCCATTCCATAAATAAATTACATGAAATCAAAACTGAAACTCCTGATCGACCAGATGAATTGTGAACATAGAATCTTTCAAAATAAATTAAAATATTCACATACCCTAAAAAATTTAGTACCACAAATCTGATTCAGTCCATTTCAACAGCCAAAAAAATCTGTTTTTGCGCATAAGGCATTGCATGAAATAGAAGAATACGTTAGTACTTACCCTCATGGTTCCAGTTCAAAGAATTACTGTGCCAGAAGTTGTTTCCTCTGTTACGAGTCCAGGAAAATCTGATTCTTGTTAGTATCACTTCCTATACACAGGGAAAGTAATAGAATGCCGCTTTAATTCAATCCAGTCTACATACAGTACTGTGCCTGCCAGGTCGTATCTGTATAAAAAGAGAAAAGAATATTATGGTACTCAAAAGCTTCTGTGTAGTGACCAGAGGTGTGGTGTAGCAGGGCAATAGGGTAATGATGACATCTTATATGTACTAAAAAAATACTATAAAGAATCATTTAAGACAATCAAACTGTATGATATGCATGTTAATTAAGGTAAACAGTAGATCAAACCAGATAAAAATTGCATACACAATAATCAATTGAGGAATTATTTAAACAAAGTACTAGATGTTCTAAAAGTCAGTATGACAGATATTGATTGTAACAGATATAGAAAGTTCTATAGATCTCATCTTGACTTTGGGTTTTTTTTTCCCAAGTATACCTACATTATAAGCAGGGGCATCTCTGGCCCATATTTAAATCATGAGGTTCCTCTTCTGCCTTTTTCTTTTAAATTTCTCCAATCCAAGGTTTGGCATAAAATAGTGTTTAAGATGATTGAAAATACTATGTCATTGAAGTTTGTGAGTATTTCAGATTGAAGACCAGAAAGCTGCAGATCACAAATCAAGTATAATTCTGCTGCAATATATCATGTTCATTCATTCATTCATTCATTCATTCTACAAATTTTTTATTGAGCATTTACCCGGGGTCATAAAAATGATAGAGCATAACTCTTTCCCTATATCCACCTGGAATCCACAATTTAATAAGATAAGGAAAAAAATGCACTGTCTCTTTCAATAAAACTATATCAATTAATATTGAAGATAAGAGTCAAAATGAGGATGAAGAAGGTCAAGTCATTTGATGAGGGTATAATGTTGAAATGATTAACAGGCCTTTAAAAAAGGAGGCACTGAATAGTTAATCCTTATCCCTGTAGTACCTGGGAGAGATGCTGATACATAGAAGACAAATATTGAGTGAATGAATGAATAAATGAGGGAGTAAAATGAACATTCCTGGTCAAATTCTTAAAGAATCAAAAAAAAAAAGTCAGTTTTCTTGGCTCCAGTGAATGAATAAATAAATGTTTAGCTACTGAATGAAATAAAAACTGTAGTTCTGATACTCACAATATCTAGAAAATGCCAGTTTTCTTGACTCATTAGCTTGACCCCACACTGCATTAGTTTTTTCACTCAAGCACCTAATCATTTCATGAAATGGACTGAGTGAGAAATGAGAGTACGTCGACCACGTGACAGATAAAACGTGCCCTGGTCTTCAGAAGGGCCTACTCTACCTGTAACAATCCACCTAGGCTTAATAATGTTTTGTTTTGGGGGAACTGGTTTTAGGGCTTCTAGTAAGCTTTGAGTTGTTTTCTTGTTTGTTTCTTGTTGTTTTGTTTTGTTTTGTTTTTACTTACATATCGAAAACACTTTTAGTGTTCTCCATATGACATCACTCTGACTGACATACTATAAACATGATAGTATATTTTATGGCACTTGGGGGAAAAAAGCAAAAAAAAAAAAATATATAGCCTTCTTCCATACTTTGATCAAATATATTTTATAGTTAACTAAACTTAGCACACATGCAGTATTCAGAAATGAACTTTCTACTTTGAGCAAATTTGATCTAATGAATGCAACGATTCACAGAAAAACAGAAATTCCTTGAAAATGTATTATTTCCTGTTTCCAAGATGTATTACCTCCTCCACAAAGAATTCTTTACTGTAATTTTAGTTCTAGGTCATTAATATTGAAAGGCTTATGGATCAACTTTAAGATCTCAGGATGCAAATAAAGGACTGAAATCTGAAGTATTCAATTGATTTCAAGATTACCCCCCCAACACTCACACACCTAGCAGAATCACACACCTAGCAGAATCACAGCTCAATCTCGTTTTTACTGAACCATCACCAAGAAGAGAAAAAAAAAAAAAAAGGAAAGGAATAAATAAAAGAAAAGAAAAATTAAAAAAAAAAAAAAGAAGAAGAATAGGACGTAACAGGACCAAAGCATTGAAAACGTGTCAGCTGTAAGCTGCTTCTCCTGCAGAAGATCATGTTGAGTCTCCAAGCTCTTGGTATTGTCCCGACGATTACAGAGGCAGGACTTATATTTGATATCTGAAAGTACAAGAGATGTTGGTTTATCATGTAGGTCATTCAAAATTATACCAAAAAAAGTAATAATATCATTTTTAAGGTATTATTCAAAAGGTCAGATTATAGTGTTCTAGTTTTGCCTCAAATAATTTCCTGATTTTTATTTTTCCTGAAAACAAGCAGTTGAAAACATCTGTTGGTATACATTGCTTAAATACATAGCCCAACTTATTCAGTTACTCTAAGTCACTTCAGCAGTAAAGATTACGTATGAAAATAGTTCCTAATTAGGTTTTAATTTGTGATTCTTCTTAGGTATGTTAATAGGATAAGGCATTGGTTGATTAGTTTCTTATAAGTTAAGGATAAAATATATATAATTAAAAATTATTAAAGATTTAAAAAATCAAGTTCACATGCTTACATGTAAAAAAAAAAAAGGACATAACAGAAAAAATTCTACTGCCTGAAAAAAATAAAGCATAATTGGTTTGCTATCTGTCTTCAAGCTGACCCACACAGAGGAATTCTGTTTCATTATCTTCATGAAGTAAACTGCTCTTATAATATTATAAGCATGAGTTTTCCTTATTTTTTGTTCCAGAATTTACTAAGGATGTTTAAAATAATCTTGAGCTACTTCAGCAGTTATTTATTGTGCATTTTATGCCTTTTGTTAGCTATAATCTTAGTCATTTTAGTACATCGAGCCCTAATCTTCAAGTCTGTCAGTCCCATTTTGCATTACAAATCATTCGTAGTTTTATAACTGTCATTTCCAAGGACATCTGGAAAAGATGGATTTATGAAAGGTTACCATGCATTCTAAGAAGGCCGAGAATTAGCATGACTTTGTAAAGGTTCTCATAAATTGAGCAGCAGCCATCATTGGCAATAAGGTGTTTTTTTGCTTTTGTCAAGTATCTTTATTTAAATATTAAGGGTGAAATATGACCTTTAGTCTTGGAGAGCCCTGTGACATGGCAATGGCCCAATGTATTAGCTGTCAATGGAGTGCTATGGCCTGACTCTCTCAAGACCCCTATTTGTGGACAGTGTTATAATAACCCTTCCATTAGGCATCCCCAAGGCAAATAACCTCAGCTTTAACGGAGTCAGTTTAAAATTCCTTAGAGTAACATTAAGAGACTATCTGGTTTGTGTCAGTTTAAGATCAACTACTCCCTGCATTGGTTCAGTTCTGTAAATTTTAAGTAGCCACAGTTATTTTAGAATTATTTCACATATGCCTGCAGGTAAACATTAGTTACATAAAATGTAGAAATAACTTCATTTAATTTCTTAACCAGCCTCTTTAGAGATGAACTAAATCCAAATGGGCTTGAGAATTTATTTTTTAAATGACTTTTTTTCATCTGTATACATATCTTTTTTTTGATAGACATTACGCGGAGTTGCTGCTTAGAGCAGGATTTGGAGACATAAAATCATAAATGGAAAAGACAATATTCATTAGGAAGCAGGCATACCTCCTTATACGTGTGCTAGGAATAAGTAATGGTTACGATACAAAAAGTAGTTGGTTTTTTTCTGCCTTTCACCTTGATTTTGTCTGCCTCATGTACTGTTTACCCCCAGGTGAGTAAATCTTGTTACGCTCAAATGAAATACTTGCATTTGAATAAAAAATGATCCCTTCTTTTATCTCTATTTAGGATTACAACTAAGCTCAGACTCTGTAAGGAAATCTGAGGTCAAAAGTCATCTTTATTCTGCAAAAAATCATAGACAAACAACCCAAAAGCATAGTTGTCATTCTGAGTCTTAAAATAAATCACTATGATATGAATATTTCAAGTATTTGGCCATGAAGTGAATTTAGTGTCTTCTCTGGATTCAACTTTTGTATATGAGTGTCTGTGAATTCACTCGTAAAAAATATCATCCAAATTAAAAAATAAACAAATTCATTGGTGCTTGTAGATCACCTCTCAAGTGCAACTTTAATTGTTTCATTTTCTTAGTTAAATACAACTTAATAAATTAGTTTTGTTTGGAATTTTCATTCTTAAAACTAATGGTAAAGTCAACAAATGTTTATAAAGAGCCTACAATATACACATAATTTGGGATAAGTGTATACATCTTTCAATATTCTTTCAATTCTTACAGTAAAAATCCAGGCAATTTTTAAAATAAAAGACTAATTTTTAGAAAAATGAATAATATGTTTGATATTTATCTTTAGGTACTTATGGAGGCCAAACATATTACAGTGTAAATATTTTTGATTAAATTAAGTTTTGTCCCACATCAGATTAACTGTTATAAGAAAAATAAAAGTGAAATGATATCATGTGCTAAAACCCCAGTCCTCATAAACAACACTTAGCTTTTGATTTACGGTGAAATCACAATTCTCCATTTCTTGTTCCCTCTGTCGCTAACATTGCATGCAAGACCATAGGGCAATACATGCCCTACGACATAATAGAGGATGTAATTTAAAAGGTTCTATTGATGTTGTAAATCACAAGTAGTTCTGCTGAAGCAGTTTATGAATGGCAGTAAAACACTAAGACTGGATTATATCATTGGAATTGTGTACCACATGCAGGTATTATTATTTCTAATTGTGGGTAAAGTATTACAAAACACACATATGGAAATGTCTTTTTTTTTTTTTTTGGTATTTTCAGGCTTCTTGTACCCAAAAAGATGTGTTTGGGGATAAAATAAGAAATCCAGGGTTTTGGAATATCTGTCATTCTTGAGAAAGCATTTGTGTGCTCAGAGAGTAGACTACTATAGTTAGAACATATTCTGACAGGTTATATATAACCCAATTGCTAGAAGCACAAAAGACTATCAGCATATGGGCTACCAGCAAACTTGATAAGGTTAAGAAGTACACAATCAAAGAAATATAACACCACAATGACTATGACAATATCATACTCTACAAATGAGCTGAAGAGTATAAAAGATAAATCAACCTGGTAGTGCTCTCTACAAGAAAATTATAACTATGATGGACTTATTTTTCCAATGAACTGACTCGTTCTTGTAGACATATAGCCTTTCTGAACCTCTGAAATAATCTATATTTGCAAGTTTCTTTTCTGGGAAGAAAAAATGACAACGGCAGTTCTTCAACTATTCTGGGCACATTTGGATAATGAAGAAAAATTCTTTTCTTCTAGTCTATTTAGCTGTACTCTTCTGTTATTATGAGTAAATTGTCCCGGTGTATGCTTTTACATGACTAAACCAGATGGTCCGGATTGATGCCAAACAGTTTTTCTATCTGCTATTTTAATTTTTTTTTCTCAAAGAAACTAAAATAACATACAGTAAGATATCAAAAGTAATTTTAGAATACTCTAGGTAGGTTTTTGGATTCTTCACATTTATTTCCACAAATAAGGTCAATCTCAAGCAATATTCTAAAAATAGATTGAAACTGGAGCATCTCCTATCTTTCTCTCCTAGGCAATGACCAGCAATGGCCATCAACCACCAAGCTTACTCCTAGTTTCCCCAAGAATCAAATAAGACATTTTAGAATTATTCATTCCTTATCATTTTAGGCTTGTTGCTGACATATTTCTCATTTCACAGAAACAAATGTATTCTAATCTTATTCCTATATACACATATAGATAGATTAATATTGACACACACACATATACGTACAAACCAATATACAATATAAATATAAATGTGCATATATATGCAATTCATCCCCAAACCTTAATTCCATTCAGATGGAAGAATTTTCATTGATTTCCAGAGGTATACAACATTTCAGAAGACCCAAGGAAAACTTATAACACTGTAATATGACTAAGAGCAAGATTTCATGAATCAGACTACCTGTGTTCCAAGCCTTGCTAACTATGTGACTTTGGTCAAGTTACTTAACTTTTCCTGTCTAAATTTCCTCATTAGGAAATGGAGAAGATTTAATAATTTAAATCATATAAAGTATCCAAAACAAAGACTAATAATAGAAAAACATCACATGTACATATGTCTTTAAGATAATAAATCGTTCTTTAAGGAAGACAGAGCTTATTTAGCCAATATTCTGAAATATGTACACAAATTTTTACAAAAGTAAATTCTAGATTATTACAATATTGTTTTTCTTAGCCTCTTTTTATAAATTTATTAATTCAACTGAACTTTGGCAATGATATGCTATGCACTAAGATAGATGCTATGAAATACATGCAAAAATGTTTTAAAAATTATTTTTTGTCAATGAACTTAAATTCTATTACCCATTGAATCCTAAAATATACATTAGTAGTTATAATCCAAGAACAAAAGTGATAAGACCATAAAGAAGGTAGAGATGAGGTTCTATGATAATTTAGACATACTAAAAGTAATTTCCAGCTAGAGGTTCTATGGAAAGCTTCTTGGAGAAGATGAAATTTGAATTGAACCATGAAGATTAGTCAGCTTACAGAGATAAAAATGATGACCATTGTGGAGGAGCTTAATTAAGGCACGAGGGCAAGAAACTAAAAAATTCTGAGTATGTGAAAAAGAGCAGTATGAGATACTCTATAACTATGAGAATGTTGAGAAATACAGAATCATGTATACAAGAAAATAATAATTTTGAATTAGAGTCTTGAAGGCAAAAATAATATTAATATTGCTATATATTTTTAGTTGTCATTTATTTTTTTCTATATAATTTTTTCTTTCTATTTATTTATTTTATTAAATTTAATGGGGTGACATTGATTAATAAAATTATTTAACTTGCAAGTGTACAATTCACCAGTTGCCACCGAGAGTTAAATTTCCTTCCGTCACCATATATTTGGCCCCTTTACCCTTACTTACCTTACCCCTCACTCCCTTCCCTCTGGTAACTACTAAACTGTTGTCTGTGTTCATGAGTCTCTGTTCGTCTTGTTTGTAGCTTTCAGTTTTATACTCCATATACGAGTGAAATCAACTTTTTCTGTCTGAGTTATTAAGCTTAGCATGATAATCTCAAGATCCAACCATGTTGTCGCAAATGGCAGTATTTCATCTTTTCTTATGGCTGAGTAATATTCCATTTTATGTACATACCACACATTCTTTAACCAAACATCTATCATAGGACACTTCAGTTGTTTCTGTGTATTGACTATCGTGAATAATGTCACTATGAACATCAGGCTGCATATATCTTTACAGATAAATGTTTTCAAAATTTTAGGGTAGATACCCAGAAGAGGGATTGTTGAGTCCTAAGGTAATTCTATTCTTAATTTTTTGAGGAACCTCCATTCTGTTTTCCACAGAGTCTATACCAATTTACATTCCTACCAGCAGTGTACAAGGATTCCTTTTCCCCACAA
>NW_011888987.1:929165-934347 GCF_000151845.1 Pteropus vampyrus | reverse complement strand
TGTTTTCTTAATATATAATCCTAGAAATGAAATTAATGTTAAATATGTTAAAGATTACAAGGTTTCTGATATAATGCCATGTTGCTTGAGTATATACAATTTAAACACTCCGAGTAATAATGAGTGTTATCTTAATGCCTATTTTCATCTTTCTTAATTTGATAGGCATTAAATTGTATTTTATTGATTTTTAAATTTGAAATATCAATAAGAATAACACAGTGTTTAACTTTGTTGATGATGTTCCTCCTTTTTATTTCCTGACACTGACGTTACTCTTACAAAAGTCATTCATTTATCTATGAGGATGTAGAATTGTTAACACAGAATTAGAAAGAGAAACAAAAGTTTTTAATGGTCTTCTAAATTCAAAGTACATATTTTTTTGGTGGTAAAAATATTTGGAAAGTTGTTATTTTTGAAGTCATTTTTCTGCTAAATCCTGAATTGGTTCCTATTGACTTAAGGAAAATCTTTTGTTATCAGTAACTTCTTATTCTGCTTCTTCATATGTCTAAAAGTATTAAATTATATTCCAAGCACTGTAAAGATATAGTAGAAAAAGTCTGGATTATGCTATTTTTCTCCAGAGAGTGCAAAATTTTCTTGGGGTAAAATGTTAAATTATTAGAGGGTGAATTGCAGTTGTCAAGACTTATTTTAGGCTTTGTTAAAATGAGTATAGTTCAGCTTTGTTATTACTCCAAGGGAAGATCCATAACTCTTAGGAATAAGGGCATAATCCTTACTCGTAGGAAATGGACTTTCTCAACTAAACACCTAAGACATTTTACCAAGAAATTTCTACTTTAACTGAGTCCAAACTTTAAGCTCTGTTGGCACTCTCACCTTCTGAAACAGATTGGAAAAAACCTATTCATCACAGAATTTGTGTAAAGAACTCAGGAAGATCTTTCCTCAATGGGGAATATTTAGCCCTAGATTGAGCACTGCTCCAGAATCTCCAAAACTGTAAAGTAAGACTCAAAAGAATCAAACTATTTCAAAATTATTCAACTAAATTCCATAGCAACATCCAAAAGAATGAGCTAGGAAGTGACTATGTCTCGTTGATGAAACTTAAGATGACTGCAGCCTCTGAAGAGACTCAAAGTCCAAAAATACCACTAAGTCGTGTCTGAATTCCTCACCCACAGAAACTGTGGGACCATAAATGTTGTTTTTAATGTAATAATCACTAATTAATACAGAAGGGAACTTCCATAACCTGAAAAGGAGTATTTATGAAACACCTCTAGCAAACATTTCATGATGAAATCCTAGACATTTTCTCCCAAAAAGATCAGGAATATAAAAGATTTCTGAACAATACATTCTCACACCTTTGTTCAATTTCTACTGTGAGTTCTTGCCAATGAACCATTCAGGCAAGAAAAAAAAAATAAAACATTGGAAAAGTGTAAGTAAAACTGTCTTTATTCAGAAATAATTATCTATGTAGAAAATCTGATGGACTCTACAAAATAAGTTACTAAGATTAATAAGTGAGATTAAGACGGTTGTATGATACAAAAAAAATTTCCAAAAATTATAGTTCTATATATTGGAAACAAAAATCAAAAGCTGAAAGAACTTTTCTTTTACTATTTACAATAACATCAAAAATACAAAGTACTTAGGAATAAATATAACAAAATATGTGTAAGATTTCTATATTGAAAACTAGAAAACTGAGAGAAATTAAAGAGGATCTAAAAAAAATAGAGAGAATACAATTTTCATGGGCCCAAAGGCTCAATATTGCTAAAATGCCATTTCTCCCAAAATTGATTTATAGATTCAAATCAATCCCAATTAAAATTTCAGGTGTCTATTTTCAAAAACTGATAAGCTAATTCTAAAATTCATATGGAAATACAAAAGATTTTGAACAAAGATGAGAAAAAGTTCTCAAACCTACACTATGTGCTTTCAGAACATGTTATAAAGATACAGTAATACAGACAGTGTGGTGTTGATGTAAATTGGTCAAAGAGGTAAATGGACCAGAATAGAGTACAGAAGTACACCTGCAAATCCATGGGCAATTGATTTTCAACGAGGTGCAAAGATAAATCAGTGGAGGAAGGGTAGTCTTTTTAAAAATAGTACTAGAAAAATTGGATACCTTTATACATAAAATAAAGAGAAAGAAAAATATACATTAAACTAAACTAAAAAATAAAAATAAAACTAACTAAAGACAAATACCCCCAAGCTCTCCATAAATATGAATAGATTGATCTTCCTTAGACTGATATAAACAATTTAGTAAAACTTATATAGATTTAGCAAACTTTCTTTGATTGCTAAAAATGTATAAACATTTCCATTGCTAAAACATAGTTTTAAAAAGTTAAAACAAGGATCTTTGGAAACATGGCAGAGTGAGAGATATCTCTCGTCTTGAAACAACAATAAGCTGAATATCTAAAACTCAACAAAAAAACACTCAAACTGCACACCAGCATGTCTGAGTGTGGGATCTGCGCATAAGAGCTACCACAGGCCAGAACCCCAGGTGTCAGGTGCTGGACTGGAATAAATAAAGAAGCTTCCTCTCACAGCCATCAGAGCTCCCTGCAGGAGGAAGGGGAGAAGAGAAGGAGTGATAAGTTCCTGTGGCGAGTTCCCTGAACAAACCTTTCTGGGAAAGCTGTGAACTACCTCTGGCCAGCTGGCTGCAGGGCCCAGTTGTCAGGGCAGAAAGCAGAGAAGCAGGGCAGGACCTCAGAGGAACAACAGTTGATTTTTGCTGGCAGAAGTTGCAAAACCAAGGCTGGACCACAGCCCCCAATTCCTAACACAGGAGGCCTGTCCCCCCATACCCTCCGAGACTGAACACTACGGAGCCCCAGGGTAATCTGAGCAAACACTGAAGAGACTGTCGCTGACACTGACAGGGACAGAAACTGAGAGTAGCAAGCATGATTAAATATATATCAGAAAATTTTAAAAGGCATTTTAAAGCTTTATATAAAGCAGAGATCCAAGAGGCTTAGATGCCACTTACTGGAAACCAAAAAAAAAAAAGAAGCACTTTCTTTGCAACAGGCTAAAAAGAGACCTTTATATAATAAATCTTCTTTCTGGAAAAACGGGATAACACACTTCCATTAATGCCCAGGAGGAAAAATAGTCCATTAAACACCATGAACAACCAAGATGACAAGGCATCTCAGAAAGAAAGAAAAAAATCTCCAGAAAATAAGCTTACAGACATAGAAATATGCAACTTAAATGATAGAGAATTCAGGATGGTACTTCTGAAAAAAACTCAGTGAGTTCTGAGACTCGTCATATCAACAATTTCAGAAATTGCAAAAACAACTACATGAGTAGAGCAAGGAGATGGAAACCATCAAAAAGAACAGAATAGATCTTCTGGAGATAAACACACACACACACACACACACACACACACACACACACACACACACATACTGCAAGAGCTGAAAAATGAAATAGCAAGCTATGGAAAATAGAGTCAACCTAATGGAGGAAAGGATCAGTGATATTGAAGACAGAAATCTAGAAATAAATCGGAAAGAAGAAGAGAGAAACAAAAAAATGAAAAATAATGAAAGAGTAATTCAAGAATTAGCTGATACCATCAGAAGAGGAAACATAAACATAATGGACATTATTGAAGGTGGGGAAAGGAGCAGGAATTAGAAAGCATTTTTAGACAATAGTTGATGAGAATTTTCCAAATCTAAGGAATGAGCTGGAGCTTGGAATTCAAGAGGTCAAAGAACACACAACAATTTCAACACAAAAAGGCCTTCACCAAGACACAGCATATTAAAATTATCAAAAATCAACAACAAAGAATGCTTAAGGCAGCTGGAGAGAAAAAAAACGGTAACTTATAAAGGTAAACTCATTAGACTATCCTCAGACTTCTCAGCGCTTACAAGCCAGAAAGGAATGGAATCAAATATTTAAACTATTAAGTGAAAGGAGCTACCAGCCTAGAATAATGTAACCAGCAAAGCTCTCCTTTAGATATGAAGGAGAAATTAAGACTTTGCCAGACATACAAAAATTGAGAAAATTCTCCACTACAAGGCCTGCACTACAGGAAATACTGAAAGGGGTCAGTTCACCTAAAATAAAATGACAAAAAAACAAAACAAAACCATAATTAGGAGTAAAGTGACTATTGAGCAAATAGAAGCAGAGGAGTGCAACCCTTACTAAGAAAAGGGCATTATAAGCTTAAATAATAAGAAGAGAATTGTTATAACAAGATAGTAATGAACGTTCAGAATACATAAGGACAAATTGAGATAACAATGACTGAAAAGGAGAGGATTCAAAGATCCAGATTCACAAAGGGGAATGGAGATAAGGCACACACAGAAGAAAATGGACGACTGTACATATATAACTATCCTTTACATATTCATAATGGTAACCACATGCCAGACATTCAAAATGGTTATATACAACATAAAACAAGAAGGACCAGAGGAAAAACCCACAAAAGACAACCAAAATAAACAGAAGCACAAGGACAAAGAAGCAATGGAAACTCTGAGCTACCAGAAAGCAAAAGATAAAATGGCTATAAGAAGACCTCATTCATATTTCAATTACCTAAATGTAAATAGATTGAACTCACCAATAAAAAGGCACAGAGTTGCAGAATGGATCAAAAAACAAAACCCAACTATATTCTGCCTTCAGGAGACACATCTCAGCTCCAAAGACAAATATAGACTCAAAGTGAAAGGGTAGAAAACGATATTGCAAGCAAATGGCATTCAGAGAAAAGCAGGAGTAGCAGTACCAATATCAGATGAAATAGACTTAAAAATAAAAAAGATAAAGAAAGATACTGAGGGAAACTTCATAATGACAAAGCGAATCATACAACAAGAAGACATAACACTTATTAATATCTATACTCCCAATCAGGGAGCCCTGAAATATGTAAAGCAATTACTAACAAAACTAAAGAGAGAAACAGACCAAAACACTATCATAGTAGGGGACCAAAATATCCCACTGTCAGATATGGACAGATTATCCAAACAGAATATCAATAAGGAAAACACATCCTTAAATGACACATTAGACCAACTAGACATAATTGACATTTACAGAGCCTTTCATCCCCAAACAGCTGCTTATCCATTCTTCTCTAGTGCACATGAAACATTCTCAAGAATCACAT
>NW_011888987.1:925889-927940 GCF_000151845.1 Pteropus vampyrus | reverse complement strand
TAATAAAGGCCATCTGTGACAAACCCTCAGCCAACATTATACTTAATGGTGAAAAACTAAAAACTTTCCCTCTAAGATCAGGAACAAGGCAAGGCTATCCACTATTGCCACTGTTATTCAGTATAACATTGGAGGTCCTAGTGAGTGCAATCGGACAAGAGAATAATATAAAAGTTGTCCGAATAGGAAGCAAAGAAGTTAAACTGTCACTATTTGTAGATGACATGATTTTCTAAAGACGCCACAAGACCACACTACTAGAAACAATAAGCAAATACAGTAAAGTTTCTGGTTATAAAATCAATGTTCAAAAATCCACAGCGTTCCTATACTCTAACAACGAAGTGTCAGAAGAAGAAGTAAAATAATTAATTTCTTTTGCAATTGCAACAAAAAGAATAAAATACCTAGGAATAAATTTAATGAAACATATGAGGACCTATATAATGAAAACTACAAGACCCTATTAAAAGAAATTGAAAAAGATACAAAGAAGTGGAAAGATATTCCATGTTCTTGATTGGAAGAATCAACATAGTTAAAATAACCATATTGCCTAAAGCATGATACAGATTTAATACAATCCCCTGTCAAAATCCCATCGTCATTTTTAAAAGAAATAGAACAAAAACCATCAGATTCGTATGGAAGCCAAAAGATACCAAATTGCCAAAGCCATCCTGAGAAAAAAGAACGAGGCTGAAGGCATCACTCTGCCCGATCTCAAATTATACTACAAAGCAATAGTAAATAAAACAGCATCGTATTGGCAGCAAAACAGACACAGAGACCAGTGGAACAGAATCAAGAGAACAGAAGTAAACCCATATTTATATGGGTAAATAATTTTTAACAATAAAGCCAATAACATAGAGTGAGGAAAGGAAAGTCTCTTCAATAAATGATGCTGGGAAAACTGGAAAGCCATTTGCAAAAGAATGAAACTAGACTGTTGTCTATTACCACATACCAAAATTAACTCAAAATGGATTAAAGACTTGAATATAAGACATGAAATAATAAAATACATAGAAGAAAACATAGAAATGAAACTCAAGGACCTTAGATTAAAGAGAATTTTATGAATTTGACCTCAAAAGCAAGGGAAGTTAAAGCAAAAATAAATGGATGGGACTACATCAAACTAAAAAGCTTCTGCTCAGCAAAAGAAATCAACAAGGTAAAGAGACACCCATCAAAATGGGAAAATATATTTGCAAGCAATGCCTCCGATGAGGGCCTAATATCCAAAATATGTAAAGAACTCATATGACTCAATAACAACAAAAGAACAAAGGATCCAATCAAAATATGAGCAGAGGATCTGAACAGACCCTTCTTCCCGGAGGACACACAAATGGCCAACAAACATATGAAAAGATGCTCAATATCGCTAGCTATTAGAGAAATGCAAATCAAAACCACAATGAGATACCATCTCACACATGTTAGAATAGTTATAATCAACAGGACAAGTAATAACAAATGCTGGAGAGAATGCGGAGAAAAATGAACCCTCATACACTGCTGGTGGGTACGCCACTATGGAAAACAGAATGGAGGTTCCTCAAAAAACTTAGAATTGATCAACCATAGAATTTAGCAATCTTTCTACTAGTATTTACCCCAAAGATTTGAAAACCCACATCCAAAAAGATATTTGCCCACCGATGTTCATAGCAGCATTATTCACAGTGGCCAGGACATGGAAGCAATTGAAGTGTTCTACGATAGATGATTGGCTAAAGAAGCTGTGGCACATATATACAAGTAATATTACTCAGCCAGAAGAAGAGATGAAATACTGCCATCTATGTCCACATGGATGGACCTCTAGATAATCATGCTAAGTGAAATAAGCCAGACAGAAAAAGTGGAAAATCACATGATATCACTTATATGTGGGATATAAACCTAAAAGCAACAAATAAGCAGGACAAACAAACAGACTCATGGACATGGACTATAGGCTAGTGGTTACTAGTGGGATAGGGGAGGAGGGGAGAGGTAGTCAGGGTAAAAGGGGTCAAATATAAGGGTATAGGGGGAGG
>NW_011888987.1:923805-924111 GCF_000151845.1 Pteropus vampyrus | reverse complement strand
TGCAATTTTAATAAAAATATGTACATGATTCACAAAACTAGAAAACAACTCTTCATATTCACATGAAGACCTGTAAACAGCAAAGAGAATTCTGAAGAAAGAAGTAGGAACATATTCTCCTGTACATTAGTACCTATAATAAAACTAGAGTAGTAAGCAGTATTGAACCACATACTTAACAGAAAAACAAAATGGATAAGAGAACACAGAAACATATCTAAGTATATATCATAACATAATACATTATAATTATTTTATTTTATCTTTTATCTTTTTTTAATTAATTATTTTTTTTATTATAGCGAC
>NW_011888987.1:920229-923755 GCF_000151845.1 Pteropus vampyrus | reverse complement strand
TTACCCCAAAGATTTGAAAACCCACATCCAAAAAGATATTTGCCCACCGATGTTCATAGCAGCATTATTCACAGTGGCCAGGACATGGAAGCAATCGAAGTGTTCTACGATAGATGATTGGCTAAAGAAGCTGTGGCACATATATACAAGGTATATTACTCAGCCAGAAGAAGAGATGAAATACTGCCATCTACGTCCACATGGATGGACCTCTAGATAATCATGCTAAGTGAAATAAGCCAGGCAGAAAAAGTGGAAAATCACATGATATCACTTATATTTGGGATATAAACCTAAAAGCAACAAATAAGCAGGACAAACAAACAGAGACTCATGGACATGGACTATAGGCTAGTGGTTACTAGTGGGATAGGGGAGGAGGGGAGAGGTAGTCAGTGTAAAAGGGGTCAAATATAGGGGTATAGGGGGAGGGCGAAGTGGGTAAAGGGGATCAAATATATGGTAGCTGAAGGAAGCTGGACTTTGGGTGGTAAACACACAATAGAATATACAGATGTCAAATGATAATGTACACCTGAAAATTATATAAATGTATTAACCAATGTTACCCCAATAAACTTAATTAATTTTTTTTAAAAAGTTAAATCATAACTCTCACACAAACATAAAATAAACTTGTATTAAAATCAATTGTATAACTACCAGACTAAATTCCTTTACATTGCTATGGACAAAGATCATTTGCTTTTCTCTAATACATGAATAATTTATATCAATTAATTTTCTACCAGTTCACTACTATCCGTTCAGAGTTGTAAAGTCATTCAGTCAATAAAAAGTTAATCAAAGTTACAAACAATGGAAAAGCATCGGTTTTCTCTTTTATGTTTTTAAAATTTTGAATACTTTTTCCTGAAAAGATAATTTTTATTGACACTATGAAATCAGGAACCCCCAATATTGCTAATTTAACACTATACTAGTGATAGAAACCAATAAATTGCTACTTGTAAAATGAAATAAAAGATATAAGCATTGCAAAGGAAAAAAAGTTTTCAGCAATTGCCTATATAGAAAATCCAAGATCTGCAAGTGCATTATTATAACTAACAACAACAATAAAATTCCAGCAACATTTCAGGGTTAAATGTCAACATACAAAGATCGTTTACTTACATTGAGAAAGAAATATAAAAAGATAAAAAACTAAAATGGCTAAAATCAAAAACAAAAGAGAAATGACTAATAATCTTATAAAAATGAAATGAATTATAAGGGAATATTATGAATAACTGGATGCTAAAACTTAGAAAGCCTAGATGAAACGGACAAAATCCTAGATCTCTTTTCCCTACCCCAAATGTAAGCATAGAAAATTTTTAATGTAAAAAACTGCACCTGTAATTGAGGAAAAAATGTAAAAATAGAGGTAAATCTAATAAAAGATGTACAAGACCTTAGAATAAAATTATAACACATTGTTAGGCACAAAAATCTTGCTATAAAGGGAAAGGCTTGATATATTAAAAATGTAAATTTCCTGAAATTAATCTTTAAATTAAATGCAATTTTAATAAAAATATGTACATGATTCACAAAACTAGAAAACAACTCTTCATATTCACATGAAGACCTGTAAACAGCAAAGAGAATTCTGAAGAAAGAAGTAGGAACATATTCTCCTGTACATTAGTACCTATAATAAAACTAGAGTAGTAAGCAGTATTGAACCACATACTTAACAGAAAAACAAAATGGATAAGAGAACACAGAAACATATCTAAGTATATATCATAACATAATACATTATAATTATTTTATTTTATCTTTTATCTTTTTTTAATTAATTATTTTTTTTATTATAGCGACATTGGTTAACAAAATCCAGTAAGTTTCAGGTGTACAATTTAACAATAAAGCATATATATATTGCATTGTGTGTTCACCACCCATAGTTAGATTTCTTTCTGTCACCACGTATTTGACCCATTTTACCCTCTCGCCCTCCCTCTTCTCCACTTCCTGCACTCTCTTGTAACTACTAGGCTATTATCGATGTACATGAGTCTCTGTTTTTTCCTGTTTGTTGCTTTTAGGTTTACATTCCACATATAAGTGATATCATGTGGTTTTCAACTTTTTCTGTCTGACTTATTTCGCTTAGCATGATTATCCATCCATATTCTCACAAATAGCACTATTTCATCTCTTCTTCTGGCTGAGTAATATTCCATTGTATATACGTACCACAACTTCTTTATCCAATCATCAATTGTAGGACACTTTGATTGCTTCCATGTCTTGGCCACCGTGAATAATACTGCTGCGAACATTGGTATGCAAATATCATTTTGGATGTGGGTTTTCAAGTCTTTGGGATAAATATCCAGTAGAGGGATTGCTAAATCCTATGGTAGATCAATTCTTAGTTTTTTGAGGAACCTCCATACTGTTTTCCGTAGTAGCATATCAATTTGCAGTCCTATCAACAGTGTATGAGGGTTCCTTTTTCTCCACATTTGTTATTACTTGTCCTGTTGATTATAGTCATTCTAAAATGTGTGAGATGGTATCTCATTGTGGTTTTTGACTTGCATTTCCCTAATAGCTAGTGATGTTGAGCTTTTTTTCATGTGTTTGTTGGCTATTTGTATGTCTTCTTGGGAGAAGTGTCTGTTCAGGTTCTCTGCATATTTTTTAATTGGATCGTTCCTTTTGTTGTTATTGAGTTGCATGTGTTCTTTGTATATTTTAGATATTAGTCCCTTATCAAAGGCGTTACTTGCAAATATATTTTCCCATTCAGATGGTTGTATCTTTACCCTGCTGACAGTTTCTTTTGCTGTGCAGAAAGAAGCTTTTTAGTTTGATGTAGTCCCATTCATTTATTTTTGCTTTAATTTCTCTTGGCTTTGAGGACAAATTCATAAAATCCTCTTTAAGTACAACATCGTTGAGTTTAGTTCCTATATTTTCTTCTGTGCATTTTATTATTTCAGGTCTTATATTCAGGTCTTTAATCCATTTTGAGTTAATTTTGATGTGTGGTAATAGACAATAGTCTACTTTTATTCTTTTATAGATGGCTTTCTAGTTTTCCCAGCATCATTTCTTGAAGAGGCTTTCTTTTCTCTACTGTATGTTTTTGGCTTTTTGTCAAAAATTATTTGCCCGTATATACATGGGTTTACTTCTGGACTCTCAATTCTGTTCCACTGATCTGTGTATCTGTTTTTCTGCTGATACCATGCTGTTTTGATTATTGTCACTTTATGTAGTATAATTTGAGTTGGGCAGAGTGATGCCTCTAGCCTTGTTCAGTTTTCTCAGAATGGCTTTGGCAATTTGGGGTCTTTTGTTTTTCTATACTAATCTGATAATTTTTTCTTCTATTTCTTTAAAAAATGCCTATGGGATTTTGATGGAGATTACATTAAATCTGTATAATGCCTTAGGTAATAAGGTCACTTTAATTATGTTGATTCTTCCAATTCAAGAACACAAAATATCTTTCCCTTTCTTTGTATCTTCTATTTCTTTTAATAGTCATAGTTTTCATCCTATA
>NW_011888987.1:914237-918903 GCF_000151845.1 Pteropus vampyrus | reverse complement strand
AACCAGCTCTTTGTTGCATTTATTTTTTCTATTGTTTTTTGTTGTTGTAGTTGTTGTTTTTAATTTCATTTAATTGTGCTCTAATTTTGATTATTTCTTTTCTTCTGCTGACTTTAGGTTTCATTTGTTCTTCCTCTTCTAGTTTTTTAAGATGAAGTGTTAGGTTGTTTATTTGAGTTTGTTCTTTTTTTGGGAGATGGGCCTGTAATGACATGAATTTTCCTCTTATGACCACTTTGTCATGTCCCAAAAGTTTTGATATGTTGTATTATCATTATCATTCATTTCTATGTATCTCTTGATCTCTCTTTTTATGTCTTCTCTGACCCAGTTATTCTCCAGTAGTATGTTTTTTAATCTCCAATTATCTGTGGTTCTTCCTGATTTCTTTCTGCAGTTGATCTTCAGCTTTGAAGCATTATAATCAGAGAATATTTTTAGTATTATTTCAATCGTCTTATATTTGTTGAGGCTATCTCTGTGTCCCAGTATGAGGTCAATCCTTGAAAATGTTCTATGTACACTAAAGAATGTATAAGCAGCTGTTTGGGGATGAAAGGCTTTGTAAATATCAATTATGTCTAGTTGGTTTAATATGTCATTTAAGGATGTTATTTCCTTATTGATATTCTGTTTGGATGATCTGTCCATATCCAACAGTGGGGATATCTGTCTTCAATATCACTGATCCTTTTCTCCATTTGGTCAACTCTATTTCCCAAGCTTGCTATTTCATTTTTCATCTCTTTAAGTGTGCTCTTTATTTCCAGAAGTTTTATTTGGTTATTTTTGAGGGTTTCAATCTCCTTGCTAAAGAACTCATTCTGCTGATATAGTTGTTTTTTCAGCTCCTGAAACTGTTGATATGAATTGTTTTGGATCTCACTGAGTTTTTTCAGAAGTACCATCCTGAATTTTCTGTCATTTAAGTCATAAGCTTACTTTCTGAAGATTTGTCTCTTTCTTTTTAGATGCCTTGTCACCTTGGTTGTTCATTGTATTTAATGGACTATCTCTCTGCCTGTGCATTAATGGAAATATATTCTGCTTTTTTTTTCCAGAAAGATTTATTATATAAAGGTTTTTCGTAAGCCTACTCCAAAGAAGGTGCTTTTCTTTTGGTTTCCAGTAGGTGCCTCTTGATCCCTGCTTTATATAAAGTCTTAATAATGCCTTTTGTTTCTTATAGATATTCAATCACGCTCACTGCTCTCATTCTCAGTCCCTGTCAATGTTAGTAACAGTTTCAGCCATGTTTGCCCAGATTCCCCTAGAGCTCCACGGTGCTTAGTCTTTGAGGATGTGGGGTGAGGGGAGGGGCCTTCTTGGTTGGGGTATTATGGGGTATTATGGGCTGCAGCTCAGGCTCCCGTTTTGCAACCACAGCTTGTAATAATCAAATGTTGCTTATCTGCCATCCCCACTTCTCTGCTGTCCCCCTTCTCTGCTTTCTGCCCTGATCACTGCACACCGCCGCTACATGGAGCTCATAGCCCTCCCAGGCAGGGCTGTTCAGGGAAGTCGTGCAACTTCTCCTCTCCCCTTCCTCCTACAGGAAGCTCTGGAGGCTGCTAGAGGCAATTTCTTTATTATTCCCACTCCACCACCCGACATCCGGTGCTCTGACCTGTGGTATCTCTTATGCGCAGATCTCATGCTCAGATGTACTGGTGTGCATGTTGGATATTTTTTGTTGAGTTATAGACATTCAGCTTATTGTTATTTCAAGGGAAGAGATCTAGAGACATCTCTCACTCTGCCATGTTTCAGATGTCACTCACCCATTATAATTATTTTAGAAAGGAGAGATTACTTATTGGGATAAATTGGGATACAAGAAAATTCGATCACTGCCTTATAACATACAAGAATAAGCTCCAAAAGAATTTGATTCAAATATGTAAATTAAAATTTTAAATCATTATAAAGTAAAATATGAAATATCTTCAACAAGAAGTACAAAAATTTTTCTAAATAAGATATATAGGCTCTCTTTCTGCCACTATCTTAGTTCCATATTCTCTGCACAAAATCCCTGGTGAAGCCACAGAAATCATCTTTGCTTTAGAGTAGGAGTTGCAGCAACCTTAGGCTGAGACAGGGTCTGGAACAGAATCTGACTGTGATGAATCACTCTTGGAGCTTCAGGAACAAGATTCCATAAAAGCAACCATACAACAAGCTCAACTAGAAGCAGCAACTGACATCGATGAAAAACCAGTCAGTAAAGCAAAATATAGAAGAGTGAAAAGAAGGCACAGAAGTCTATGTCCAAATTGAGTCTCCCAAAGGTTACTAGAGTCACTATCCAGAAATCTAAGGATATCTTCTTTGTCATCACAAAACCAGATGTCTACAGGAGCCAGTTTCAGATATCTACATAGTTTTGGGGGAAGCCTAAATTGGGGATTTATCTCAGCAATTACAGGTAGCAGCTGCTGAGAAATTCAAAGTTCAAGGTGAAGCTGTCTCAAACATTCAAGAAAACACAGACTCCAACTGTACAAGAGGGGAGCAAAGAGGAAGATGTTGATGAGACAGGTGTGGAAGTTAAGGACTTAGAATTGGTCATGTCACAAACAAATGTGTCAAGTGCAAAGGCAGTCTGATCCCTAAAGAACAAAAGTAATGATATTATAAGTGTTATTATGGAATTAACAATACAACCATCTAAAAAGGAGGACCTTTTTTTTGGTGTTTCAAAGAAGTAAGTGCATCTTGGTTTGAAATTTGTACTGTTCCAATCATTAATAAAGTTATGGCTTCTTGTGGCATAAAAAAAGGTATAAAACACAACTCAGAAAGGATGATTGAAAAATTTGACTGCATCAAAGTTTAAAATTTGTTTCAAATCGAAGTGCCATCAACAAAGCTAAAAAAAATCCTACCAACTACAAAACTTATCTACAAAGTTATAACTAATAAAGTTGGCATCTAGAATATATTTAGAATCCTTCTAATCAATTAAAAATAGCTTCAGATTACGAACAACACAACAGAAAGAGAAGCAAAGGATAGAAAGGGAATGAACACTCACAAAAGAAAGCAAAATGACAAAAATATATTTTTAAAATTTATTCTTAGTAATAGTCAGTGAAATGTAAAATAAAGCAAAATAATAACATTTTATCCTATTAATTTGATAGTGACCACAGGGAATAATCAAATGCTTCAACTAGGGATATAAAATAATACTCCTACATTGGAGGGCATTATTCCATATTCTAGTTATTAACTTTCCAGATATATATCCTAGAGAAATGTTTTATATACATACTAAGAAACACACACATAGATTCTTTAGTCTTCTCTAAAAGTGAAAAGTTGAGACAAGATTGGGCACATTCTGGGTGGTATGGCAGTAGAAATCACTGAGGAAAAAAAAAAGAAAGATACAAATAAAATCAGAAATGAAGAAAAAAAGTTATGACAGTTACCACTGAAATATAAGTATCATACAAGAATACCATGAAAGATTACATGCCACCAAATTCAATAACTCAGAAGAAATGGACAAGTTCTTAGAAATATACAACCTTCCTAGATTGAACAATAAAGAACTGGAAAATCAAAATATATTAATCAACAGTAAGGAAATTGAAACTGTCATCATAAATCTCTTAAAAGGTAAAAGTCCAGGACCAGATAACTTCACTAGTGAATTCTACCAAACATTTAAAGATGATTTAATACCTGTTCTCAAACATTTCCCCAAAATTGAAGAAGAGGCAATACTACCTAACTCATTTTATGAAATCAACATTATCCTGATAGCAAAACCTGGTTAAGATAACACAAAAACAAGAAAGCTATAGAACAATATCTCTAATAAATGCAGTAAATACAGATTCAAAAATCCTACACAAAATACTAGCAAATTGAATATAATAATACATGAAAAAGATTATACATTATAATCAAGTGGATTTCATTCCAGGGATATAAGGATAGTTTAACATATGCAAAGAAATTAATGTGATACACTACTTAAACAAAATAAAGGATAAAAAATCATATAATCATATCAAATAGATACAGAAAAAGCATTTGACTAGATACAGCACCTATTGGTAATTAAAACACTTAACAAAATGGTATAGAAGGAAAGTACCTCAACGTAATAAAGGCCAATATGACAAACCCTCAGCTAATAGCATACTTAATGGTGAAAAACTAAAAATCTTTCCTCTAAGATCTGGAACAAGACAAGGCTGTCTGCTATCACCATTCTTATTCAATATGGTCTTAGAAGTCCTAGCTGGAGCAATCAGGAAGGAGAAAGAAATAAAAGGTATCCAAATTGGGAATGAAGAAGTCAAATTGTTATTTTTTGCAGATGACATGATTCTTTATGTAGAAAACTCTTAAGACTTCACTAAAAACTATTAGAAACAATAAAGAAATACAGTAAAGTTTCAGGAATACAAAATAAATGTACAAAATCCATATACTAACAATAAATTTTCAGAAAAAGAAATGAACAATTTCTTTGCAATTTCAACAAAAAGAATAAAATACCTAGGAATAAACCTAACAAAGCATGTGAAAGGCCTATACATTGAAAATCATAAGACATTATTAAAAAAAATTGAAGAAGTCACAAAGAAATGCAAAGATATTCTTTCATGGATTGAAAAAATCAACATAGTTCAAGAGGCTTTATTAC
>NW_011888987.1:913062-914187 GCF_000151845.1 Pteropus vampyrus | reverse complement strand
GACATTATTAAAAAAAATTGAAGAAGTCACAAAGAAATGCAAAGATATTCTTTCATGGATTGAAAAAATCAACATAGTTCAAGAGGCTTTATTACCCAAAGCAATACACAGATTTAATGCAATCACTCATCAAAATCTCAACAGCATTTTTTTTGAGAAATAGAACCAAAATCATCAGATTGATATGGAATCACAAAAGACCCCAGATAATCAAAGCTATCCAGAGAAAAAAGCACAAGGCTGATAGTATCACACTGGCTGACATCAAATTATACTACAAAGTGACAATAAACAAAACAGCATGGAATTGTCAGAAAAACAGACGCAGAGACCAATGGAACAGAATTGAGAGTCCAGAAATAAACTCCCGTATAATATGCACAAATAATTTTTGAAAAAGGAGACAAAAACATACAACAGAGAAGGAAAAGCCTCTCCAATAAATGGTGCTGGGAAAACTGAAAAGCCACATGCAAAAGAATGAAACTAGACTGCCATCTGTCACCATACACCAAAAATAACTCAAAATGGATCAAAGACCTAAATATAAGACCTGAAACAATAAATCGCATAGAAGAAAACATAGGTACTAAACTCATAGACTTTATATTTAGAGAGGACTTTATGAATTTGTCCTTAAAGGCAAGGGAAATAAAAGCAAAAATAAATGAATGAGACTATATTAAACTAAAAACCTTTTGCACAGTAAAAGAAACCAAGACAAAGAGAGATGTTTGCAAACATCGCCTCCGATAAAGGGCTAATAGCCAAAATATACAGGAACTCATACAAATCAACAATAAAAACACAAATGATCCAATTAAAAAATGAGTGGGGCACCTGAACAAACACTTTTGGAAGACATACGAATGGCTAACAAACATGAAAAAATGCTCAGTTTCACTAGCTATTAGGGAAGTACAAATCCACAAGGTGATACCACCTCACACCTGTTAGAATGGCTATCATCAACAGGAAAAATAATAATAAGTATTGGAGAAGTTGTGGAGAAAAAGAACACTTGTACACTGCTGATAGGAGTGTAAATTGTTATAGACCCTGTGGAAAACAGAATGGAGGTCCTCAAAAAGTTAAGAATAGAATTAACATAGGACTCAGCAATCC
>NW_011888987.1:872506-913012 GCF_000151845.1 Pteropus vampyrus | reverse complement strand
TTAAGAATAGAATTAACATAGGACTCAGCAATCCCTCTTCTGGGTATCTACCCCAAAATTTTGAAAACATTTATCTGTAAAGATACATGCAATCTGATGTTCATAGCGGCATTATTCACGGTGGTCAAGACACGGAAACAGCCAACGTGTCTTATGACAGAAGATTGGATAAAGAATGTGTGGTATATACATACAATGAAATATTACTTAGCCGTAAGAAAAGATGAAATACTACTATTTCCGACAACATGGATGGATCTTGAGATTATCATGCTAAGCTTAATAACTCAGACAGAAAAAGTTGAGAGCCATATGATTTCACTCATACGTGGGGTATAAAACTGAAAGCAACAAACAAGACAAACAGAGACTCATGAACATGGACAGCAGTTTAGTAGTTACCAGAGGGAAGGGAGTGAGGGGTAGGTAAGGGTAAAGGGGCCAAATATATGGTTACAGAAGGAAATTTAACTTTCATGCATATAATTTGACAATATGTAATATGAATATTGTACTGTGCATTGACAAACGCACAGTACAATATTCATATTACATATTGTCAAATTATATGCATGAAACCTAAGTAATTTTAACTAATGTCACCCCAATAAATGTAATAAAACTTTTTTAAAAAATACACAAAAAATATCCAAGTGAAAAGTTGTAGTCTATCAATAGGGGATGGTTAAATCAAATCAGTTACATCTCATGATGTAATCTTAGGAAGCCACTGTAACGATGTAGAAGATTATTCTATGAAAACAAAAATATGTCTAACATAGTAAGTTTAAAAAGTAAACTATGATATGATCTTATTTTTACGAAAACTATTGCATTCATGTTATGTACAGAGTCACACGTTACTCACATACACATGTGCAAGCATACATACACACATAAACAGACTGATTAAAGCAAGATAAAATATCAATAAAAATGTTTCTTTACGTGGTAGGAATATGAACTTTTATATCTAATTTTGTCTTTTATATTTTGACTAATAAATCATATTTGCTATTACCTTAGAAGTTTGGACTAATATATAATTTCATATTTCTCTTCATATATCACATTATTTATATTACTTTATATATATTTAGCTATCAACCATTTCTTTTTTAAAAAAGCCAAATATTAATTTACTTAAAAAAGAAAATAAATAAATAATTTACTAAATATTTTAAGAAACCTGCTTACAGTGACTTGGAATAACGGCACTCAGCACAAACTCAGGGCAGAGCCACTTCCTTCAAGAATTCTCTCATGGTCCTCTATGTCTGGATTATTTAGGCATTCTATGTGATGCCTGTGCTTAATTATGGGTCTACTAGTTCCTATCCTCCACCAACGAGTTCTTTACAGACAGGAACTGAGGAAATCTTATTTCTGTCAAACACTGAAAGAATATAAATATAGGACACCTGACAGGAAATTGTGAGATGTTTGATAAATGGACAAATGGATAAATGAAGAAGCTACATTTTCACAGTGATCTTGTCCATTTTTCATTCAGAATTACTTGAATTTCTGTTAATATCAAGTGAGAAACTTTTTAAATGATATAAGTCATTTTCACCAATAGGAGAAAGAATCTATTCAAAATAAGGGGGATACAAAAAAGAAGTGTGAGCAAGTTCTGCTTTGTTTGAAAAGCAAAAAAGAGCTGTCTCTCTGACACCTAAATTTCCTCATGCACCAAGCTCAAGCTGAAGGAACTCAGTCCATTTGTTGTGAGTCCTAAGACATGGAAACAGGGGGTTTCAATATGTTAATAATTCTGCAATGTCCACAAAGAGCTCAGATGGAGAATCTCTTGATCTCTTGCTCCTGTCTTAAACATCAACACACGGCAATCATGCTCTGCTGCTCTGCAGATAATCGTGTCTTAATCACAAGGCCAAGTCTGCCAGAAGATTAGTTCCCTCAATTCTGGTGTATCTATTAGCATGTTTTCAACTGCCAATAACAGAAATTCCCACTCAAACTGGTTGAAATATTAAAGGACACTTTTATTTTTTAACCATAGAACTTAAAAAGATACGTGATAGGTCATGTTTCTCTGGCATTCTCAAAGCTCCTCCCTCCCCACATATGTCAGCTTTGTCCTCAGGCTGACTTTTCACCAGATGATAAGATAGCTGCCAGCATTAATTGGTTCCACATGCTGCCCTGTTCACAAACATGGAGAGACAGCAAGCAAATCACTTTGAAAAACTATGAAACAAAAGTTCTGAGCTTCCTGAACTTTACCATCCTTGAACCAATTATGTTGCCAAGGAAAAGCCACGAGCCAGTTGTGTGCTTAAATTACCAGAGCCAATCCTGACTGCAATCCTACACTTGAAACTCAGGATGGAATCAGTTCTACTAAACGGACACAGCTACTTCCCATGGGGGAAAGGCTGGAACTTTACTGTTGAAGAAGACCCTAAATGCTTCTGCCAACTTCCAAATGTTTTAGAGTATTCTTTTGACATAGTTGTAGTAAATGCCTTCTAATACTCTTGAGTCATCTCTATCTGCAAGATATTTGGCAAAGATATTTAATATATACAAATGACTGACTCAAGAATTATTCTAGGTACCAGTGAGCTAACCATCCTACATTAATTAGTATTGTAAAGGAGAAGTGGTGCTTGATAACTTGCTTATATCTTAACTGGTAATAATCTAGTCATGGTAAAATTGGGGAATAAACAGTTAAATATTGCCGGACACATAAGGCCATATCATAATTCTAGCCCACAAGGAAATCCAAACAGACATGTCCCATTATAAAATGAGTTTGGAAGATTAAGCTGTAGAAGGAAGATACGCAGGTGATATCCGCAGAACTGGAAATTCTACCTGTCTCCATACCCACATCGCCTAACACATTCTTCCTGTTTCTTTACAGTACAGTACACTGCCATTTCTATTCCTCAGACAGGTCAAATTGTTTCCAGGGTTGGACCTTTTAAACATTTGTTCTCTCTTCTACCTGGTCTGGTCCTTGTGTAGCTTGTACACTCATAGCTTTCTGATTTCTGTCCAAATGTCACCTAATGTGTGATGCCCTCTCTGATCACATGTTCAAAGCATGTATCTCCACTTTCATCAATATTTATCATATTATCATTCTTCATAGGACTAACACTTCAGAATATTATATAATATTTTACTAATTTTTAATATTTTATTTGTTAATTGCCTATATTCCCTATTTAAATCTAAGCTAATGAAAGCTGAGTTTTGATCTTATTTACTACAATGTCCCATGTCTATAATGATGCCTAATAAAGTACCAGCATCACCTTTTGTGATGAAAAGTGCAAATAGAGTGAGAAGCTGTGATCTTGGTTATGTGGTCTAAGGTGAGTCATTCATCACTTTTATGATGAGATTTTAGATACTTACGATGTATAAATGAGCTATTGTATGGGAAATCACCTTGAAAATTAGAAAATCTTATGTACTTTAAATTCTTTCTGTAATAAGGAAGTTGTTTGACGGATGAATAAATGGATAGACAGATAGACAGGAAGAAATGCTGGAATGTGTAAGTAAAAGAAACTATGATGATGGTATGCCACCAAGTAGCTTATCTAAAAATTAAACAAATATTTATTAGGAAATAGCAATAGAGAGAAGCACCTCAACTATCCTGCTAGTACCCTAGCTATTATACAAAGGGTGCTAAAAAAAAACAAATGTAAGGGATCATGCTAAATTCGTTACGCACTTTCTCATTTAATCCCTGCTAACAATATGGTGGTTATTAAATTTGTTCCCATTTTCCACATGAGGAGACTGATGCACAAAGAGATTAAGTGAATCTTCAAGGTCATGCAGCCTTTAAACTGCAGAGCAGAGACTTGAACTAACTTGTCTGACTACAAGTACTGTGGGGCTCTCAGATATTACGAATACCTCTAATGTTAGATGTTTTCTTAGGATCTAACCTGAAAGTCTCTAAGACCTTTTGCATTCTCTTATCTGCTAAGTGAATATGATCTGTCTGGAGAAATATCTAAAGTGAGTGGGATTACTTTAAAAGAGTTGCTGATTAAAAAAAAAAAAAAGGAGTTGCTGATAATAGGATCTAGAGTGAAGAATACCATTCGAAAAAGCGAAAGTCATTCCTCTTTGACTTTTATGAGTAGTCAAAAAAAAAAGATAGGCTTTTTACATTGAAGTTGTTCACCTTCATCTCCTCTTCTTCTTCATCTTGTTTTTTCTGTGCCACCTTTTCACCTTCTTTCGTTTTATTCTTTCTACTTCTACTCATTTTATTCTTAACCACTTTATCTTTTTGTGTGTGTTTTTGCTTTCATGATTTTGAATACCAAATCTACTATGACCAGGTTCCATCTCCTTGATGCCTTCTTTTGTGACCTATAAAAACTACCATTATACTGCACCTTCTAATAAATTGTATATTTTCCCCCTTACCACTCTAAATTGGTTGCTTTCAAAGCCCCAGCCTATACGGGTATTATGATTCTTTTCATCTTTAAGGTATAAAATCTTGAACTAATTATTTATTGTGTACACCTTCATCTACTGACAAATTCTTAGGACTAGTCACACAATAAAACTTTACAACGAAATAATTGTATCGCAAGCACTATATTAACTGCTTCTGTAGCTAGAAAGGGGTCCTACAATCTGGGTGACAGCACTCTGGTCTGAAACTAGTTGACCTGGGATTCTAATCCTAGGTCTAGTTCTATGATGGTGACAAGTTACACAGTTTCTCCTGTTTCCTGGGTATCTTGAACTATAAAGTCACAAATCCTTCTGACAACAGCTAGGAAAATTTCTCTCTCTCAAAGGACCCATGTGATTCAATTGTGCCCACACAGATAATCTCTCATTTTAAGATCCTTGATTTAACCACATTTGCAGAGTCTCATTTGCCATGTAAGGTACTCCCAGGCTCTAGAGATTAGGATGTGGACTCCTTGGGTGACATTATTCTGCATACCACAGGGTTCTTAAAGCTAATGTTTGTATTAGAGTGGAGATCTACTTATTTCTAAGAATCCTCAGAAAAAAATAACACAAAAAAGATTCATTTCTATTTTGTTTCTCTGCCTTTATCAGTTTTCAAGCAAGAAATTTAGAACTGTCACTGGCTGAAGGCACTTGAAAGACAAGATTGAAGAAAGAACTATGGGTGAAAGAAGAGCATAGAAAAAGAAAATTGGGGCAATAAACCATTAATATGTAGCCCTCCCGCTTATGTGCTGAGGATAAGTTCCAAGACCCCCAGTGGACATCTGAAACCACAAATTGTACCAAATCCTAGATATACTATACTTTTTTCCTATGATAAAATTTAATTTACAAATCAGGCACAGTAAGAGATTAACAACAATATCTAAAAAAGAACAGTTATAAAAATATACTGTAATAGTTATGTTAATGTGGTCTCTCTCTAAATATTGTATTGTACACACCCTTCTTCTTGTGATAATGTGAAATGATAAAATGCCTTATTAAGTTGAGAACCTTAAATTTTTCACTTAAAGAAAGCACTTTATGGCTTCTCTTTGGCAGAATTGCCAGCATTGCTATTCTTGAACTTTGAGGCCATTACAAGTAAAATAAGGATTATTTGACCACAATTACTGTGATACTGCAACAGGTGATCTGATAAATGAGATGGCTACTAAGTGATTAACTGGTGGGAGCTTATACAGCATGGAGATGCTGGACAAAGGGATGATTCATTTCTGGGTGAGATGGAGCTAGCCAACCTGCGATTCATCACCTATTCAGAACAATGTGCAATTTAAAACTTTATTTCTGAAATTATTTATTTAATATTTTTGGACTACGATTGATGACATACAAACAAAACTGCAAAAAGTGAAACATTTGTAAATAAGGGGGGACTGCTGTATAAACTTATCATGCATTTAAATTTTTTTCTTTGAATAAATAACACATTTATATGTTTCAAAATTTTTTTAAAGAATAAAAAGATATTTAGTGAAAATATTCTCATATCTGCTTCCTCTTTTAAAGTTACTAGATTTCTACATATCTGTTAATAGTTTATTTTTGCACATATAATAAATATAAGTACATATTTCTATCTTTCCTTATCACCTAAAAGACACCTTCATATATATACATATACAACTCAATTCCATATATTACTAAGTAAAACACCCTTAATGGAGAACTTTCCATATCAGAACAGAGTTCTTTTTTCCTTCATTTCTCATGTCAGGGATATAGTATTACATTTTATAGATGTCCCATAATTCTCATATAGATGAACATTCAATATACTTTCAACACCATTTATAAGATAGTCTCTTTTTTATTGATTTGTAATGCTTTCCTTTATGTTTAATTCCAATATGTATTTAGGCTTATTTCTGTCCTTTGAACTATCTGTTTATTCAGGTCCCTACATCACAGAGTTTTAATTAGTGAGACTTTAAAATATGTTTTAATCCAATAACCCTTGTCTTCTCTAAGTGCTCTTCTTTTTCAGATGTTTCTTTTTTTATTTGTTTATATTTCCTTACAAAGTTTAATATCAACTGATATTAAACTGATTTACAACTGATATCAACTGACTTACAAAAACCTATTGGTATTGATAAATTAATTTAGAGAGAATCAAAACCTTTATTATGTTAAGTCTTCCCATTCAAGAATAGAATATGCCTTTTTACTTATGCAGTTTCCTTTTCACACTAGGTTTCTTAAATAATATATGTAGAATAATAATGAAAAGAAGTAAGGTGTTATTGGGTACTGTTGGGCATTCATAGTTGGGAAAAGTTTCTTGAAAGGGGAAACTGCTAGCTGTAAGCATAGGGTTTACTATATGCTTCATACTAATAAGAAAAAAAATTGCATCCCCTGTCTGGAAAGGAAAGATGAGTAGTGTTTGAGCTATTTGAGAACAGTACCTTGATTCACAATGTCAGAGTACTTTTCCTCCACCTCCTTCTCCTCTTCCCACTCTTCCTACACACACACTGAAATACATGCTTTCTTATTCTGGGCATAGGAAAGAAAAATGAGGCAAAGTTCCTCTGACCAAGTGCCTGAATAAGTTGGGTTTTGCGTGATAAATGAGAAGATTTTAAGACTAATTACTCCAAACAGATTTAAATTTTCTGACCCCACAAAGTTACATTCCACCTGCCAAAAGCATTGATGAGCCTCCTGAATTAGTAATAGTAATCTGACAGGTTGTCTCTGCTTAAAGAACCCTCCCTTCTTTCTCTCACCTTCACATCATACACCAGTCTAGCTCCTACTCTGCTTTAAGTCTCAGTTTCCCTGAGACTTGGCCAGAGTCCCTGATTTGTGCTTCCATACCACCCTTAATTCTGCCAGCATAGCACTTAACACATTTTATTGTGAGCACGACAGGCATTGTTCTTTGGGGGATGCTTATTAACGAAACAGTAAACGAGGTAATGGTTGAATTCTAGAGTAGAAAATTTCTTTATACAGTATTCCAACATTTGCTACTATTTTTGTTTAAATAAGCCAAAAGAAGATACAAATATTTATCTCATGGCAAATGAAAGAACCGAAAAAAAATGAAAGAGATTCATTTCAATAAATGGTCACAGCCTTGAGTGAGCAACATTTTATTATCTGAAAAATTTGCTACTTTACACTTCCCTTACCTACAAATTAACCATCACTTAATCATTTATTAAGGAAATAGCGTGTTAAGCAGGACACTGTGTTAAGTAATGTGGGATATGAAGAAAGCTAAGGTATAATTTTAGCTTCCAATGCCAATCCATCTAGTAAGGAAGGTAATCTATCCATGGCTATAAAAAAAAAACAAAACAAACAAAAAAAAACCCAGCATTACGAAGATGGCGTTTAAGAAGCAGTTAGCTGCTATAGCCAGCAGGAACCATGATGATAGTAACCATTGACTAGGGTGGTGAGGAAAAGCCTTAAAATAGGAAAATCTTGAAGTAGCTTTTTTAGATTAAAGAAGAAAAGGCCACATTAGGATAGAAGTTGCAAGGGCTGACTTATCTTTATTGATTTGGGGACCTGTGTAGATAGGTAATTCATCTATATTTCAAATCTACTTTTTATATTTACCAATGAATAAGTAGAAATTTGTTAGAATGAATAAAATCTCAGTTGTTCCCTTTTTTATGTCCTTAGGAATACCAAACTGGGTTTTATACAACTATGTACTGCTTTCAACATAGAGTGATTGCAAAGTCTTGAAGGATGTTTTATAAATACATGTTCCATGTATTTATAAAAACAAGTATTTTTGAAGAGATAACCATATAACTCAAAGAATATTTTTCTCCACAGATATACACAGCATCATCTTTCACCTGTGTAAGCAAATAAATATAATTTTGGCTATAGTATTGTTTGCAGAAATTTAATTTTTTCTGAACATAGTTCTTATTCTATTATTATGCTTGAGTAATTCACACACAATGTTTCCAATACACTTTTCCTGACTTGTGAAACTTTTTAAGAAAATAGCATTTGTAGGCACCAGATGTTTTGACATAAGGAGAAGCAATATGTAAATTTTAAGCCATGCTAGGAACAATAGCCTGCAGGCACCTTTTTCTTATTACATGAATTATATACTTAACCACAATGTAGTCGATTCTATCAAAATCATCACCATCTAGAATGTTGTACTCTTGTCTTATGGCACCAATTAATGAAATTGATATCTATTTAACTTGATAGGTATCCATTACTTAACATTATTGTATTTTACCACTTAACTACCCCATTGCTAGAACTCTGCAGGTTATATTACTAACAGTTTTGGGATGGGTTTTAATATTCCTTCTAATGGTCAATAAAATCAATCCTTGTGTTATATCTAAGTGGTTTATAGCTGTGTGTGGCATTTATTTAAACAAAAATATTAAAACCTGTACAATTTTGTTCTTTTCCATGTTTTTTACTAAATTCAGAATAAGGTGTGTGTGTGTGTGTGTGTGTGTTTGTGTGTATTTCTAATAGAAGAAATTAATGATAGCTTCAGATGTTCCCTAGACATAGGTTCAAACAAAGAATAACATAATAATAAGAATATGTTTTTATGTGTAGAGGTCTTTTTAATATCAAGAGATTAGAAAACGTTTTTATAAGCTCTGACAAGGGCACACGTGTCTTTATCTAAATACACCATGCATGCGCATACAATAATCAAGTATAAAATCCATTCATTCATCCATCTTTTCAGTCTAAATAGTGTCAAAAATCATCCTGACTTATTTTACCTGTATTACATTGGTTATTCCTTTCCACACAGAAGTCATTATATCGATTAGTATTTTTGGCACTGATGATGCTTTAAGAAAAATACATATAACTTTTTTTAAAAAGCAATGAACCTATATTTGAACATGGAATACCATGTTTTATAGACAACTCAGAGCTATTCTGTTTTATTAATTTTGAAGCCAGTATGTAGAAAAAATGTATAAACATGGTATTAAATATTAGAAAGTCTTAACATTTAACTGAAATCCTTAATTTCGTTATCAAGGGATATGTCTAGTCAATACCAATTAGCAGCTTTAAAATGTTTTCCATATTAAAATACATTATTCTATTTATCCTAGATTGTCTGGGGACCATCTAGTATATTAAAAGGTTTTGCAGTTTCTTAGTGATTTCACTGCTACAATTATGCCTGTTAGCAATTTTGCAACATTTTAATAAATATTTTCTATAAATCAAAACCATAACAGCATGAAGAAGCAGATGGCAGGAGACTTTATTGTAGAATGTAACAATTATTTTCATTAATAAGGAAATATTGGATCATCGTTTTCAGTATGGACTATGTAGTGAGCAGTTGTCAACTGTACAGTCTCATGGCTGTTAACTATCTTTTCAGATGATAGTTAACCCGTATTCTGCATTTTCCAGTATAGTCTATACACAAAGGCAAAATAAAAAGTATACTAAAACATTAAATAATTCTATGCTTTCCTTTAATATAAGCAAAGAAAACATTGGCACATTTTTAAAAGTATGTGTACAAAGATTCATGTATTAGAGTACACCAGTGTTCTTCATTTTCTTAGAAAATAAGACATTATTTTGTTATTAAAAATGAAAAATAGCAATAATTATAAATTCTATAGTCTTGTTACACTAACAATGTTTTCTTGATCTAACCAATGTTAGATTAAAATTACAGAAATATTACTTCAGCTATTCATATATATAAAATGCTATTAAAGTCAAAGATTTTAAACTACATTGTTTTATTAAGATTAAATAGTTAAATTAATTTTAGCCTTGTATGCCATAACCAACAGCAATGCTATTAGACCCTTGAATTTAGTTAGCTTTTAAACTTCAGTAGCCATGTATTAAAGAATAATATAATATGTAACTTCCTGATTATACATAATTCTTTCAACAAAGTAACAGTACCCCATTTCCTTTGCATACTTTCCATTTTGTTTGTTATACATAACCACTAGCTTTAAATAACATAAAAATAAAATTTATTTCATGGGGAAAAATACAGAATTTTCAAAATAAAATGGTAGTGCAGTAATGGGAAAGGTAACACTGCAAACACAAAAGTCTTTGTTTTTTAATTCTTGAAGTCTACTGGACAAATGTAGTAAAAAGACATTTTACTGAGGATTTCATCAATAGAAAACACAAAAGAGAAATCACTTGGATGTATAGAAATACATATATAAGAAGACAAAAGTTTCTCTTTTATGTATAAAGCAGCAGATAGTAGTATTACATCATTAGAATAGTTGAATCCAGTGGAAGTTTTTTAAAATCAAAATAACTATTTTCTGATAATCTCTCATATACTCATATTTTCTATGAACCTTACAGAAAAAAAATGTAGAACAGAGAAAACTTTTAAAACTATTTTATCATTTTTGAAGTTTCTTTGTTTACAAATTAAAAATCTTACAAATGATAAAATATTGGTATATGCAATAGATAATAATTACAGAAAGGTAATATGAACATTATATCAGCAACACTAAATGTACTTAGTATTTATTAAGTAAATATAATAAAACCTTTGTCTATATAACTTACACTAACTCAAATCAACATCTTATACTTATTAACATGCAGGGCACTGGAGGGGCAAATGATGTAATTCCACATAGCATATATAGGCTATGCCATTATCAATACTAAAGCAAAATTCAATCTTTCAGGTGTTTTCAAGAACCTAGATGGTTGATCTAGTGCTGATAACACAAAAATGGTTAATTGATTCCAGTTTTCATCTACATCTTAGATATCATAAGGTTAGTATCTCAAAGCCTAGACACATTGTAAAAACATTGAAACCGTTATGCCATTTATTTATTTAAATATTGAAATTCCACAATGTTAGAACAGCAAAAAGTAGTTTCATAATACCTTGAAGTACAAGAAAATGCCAATATGACTCTATCAAGACAAAGAAAGAATGTACTCTTATTTACATTGTAAAACCTAAATTCTCCTTGACATAAAGGTAAGTGAGCATAACAAATTAAGACTCGTTGTACCTAATTTTTTTTCAAGTAATAGCTATTTAATATTTTTTACAGTCATGTAAATGGATAAAAATGAATTTAAAAAGGAGGAGGAATGCTATTTCTCAATGTCCTCAGCTCATCTAGCTATTTATGACTTAGAGCTTTTGTACTGACATAAAGCTATAATCGCTGATATCATCACATTAATAAACTGAGGAAATATGGTCTGTTTATATATTCTTCAGTTATGAGAAAAGTTTGAGAACGAATACTAAAAAAATTATGAAGATCTATATCTACTTATAGGAGATCCTTGTTATTTTAAGATGCTTGAGAGTCGGAAAGGTTGCTTAATGTGAATCCATGAAAAAGCAGCCAATATTTTAATATAAAACAAGAAAAAGATTAGATGGGATATTATTGAAAAGATAACTAAAAATAATAGAAACTATTTACCTTATTTTTCACAAAGTTTTTAGCACTGTAATTATGCATTAATTTTTGAATGAACAGGCTTGGTTAATTGTATATTAACGGTCTGGTGAAAGTTAATGCTTTTTGTGACAAAATTGTTGGATAAATACATCTCCTTTACTGTTATCAGAAGGCTAATTTTTGCAAAAATATTCTAGACAATCAATTTTCCCAAGATTTACTCCTGATTCTTAATCAAATAATTTTGCTTTTGAATTTATATTTTTACTTTGATATTTATTTGTATTGATTTAAAATGTTATTGTCAGATGTTTACAATATCAAATAGTCATAGAGAAACTGATCCATAAATATGTTACATAAATATATAGCTGAAGGCATATAGATATGATGGGGTGTTTAAAAGGGGACTATTTTATAAGTGAAATTCCTTAGTGAATAGTCTAGTGTTTGGTACACTTTCACTTTCCTATGAAACCTCACCTAACTATTGGTGTTAGGATAATGATATTCTGATAACTAGGGCTCCCTCCTCCATCATTATATGTAACATTAACTATACACTTCGCTCTTGATAGATACATCACTACAATGCTATCTACTAAAGTAACAGACCTGTTACAATAATTGGGACCCAAGGAGATAATCAGGAGTTTCCTAAAACCTCTTGGTGCATGCAAATTTTTGACATTATACACAATTCTGTATTTTTCTGGTGAGAGGGTCTATAACTTTTGTGACACAACGCTACTCTTCACTCTGTCTTTAAAAATCCGTTACCCATTTTATAATTTCCTAATTGTTATTATAATCTGAGAGTAGCAACAAATATTAACTCCCTTTCCAGACTGCTTTTGTCCAGACTTTACCATCCTGTGTCAAGTTCTTACAATTAGCTAAGACTATAAGGAATAGGTTTCAGGGCGGGATAGTAGTATTTTAACAGAATGGAAAACAATGACGAAATAATGACATTATCAGAGCAAGTCTTCTCAGAATATGAAGAAAAGAGAATAATGGATAATATGAGAAAACAAATTAGCCTCTATCTAGAATGATGTGTTTTCCATGGACCCAAAAATATATTCCTTCTCTATGATTTGCACTGTTAAATTATCAACTCTTTAGTGAAGTGGAATTTTGTTATAAAGTTAAAAGTATATAATGTTCTGAAAATTCTTACAGAAGTGTATCTTATTGCTCTTTTTCATGTGTCAGATTACAGGTGAATTTATCTATCTGGCTTTAATAACTGTTCCTGTAATTTGAGAATTATTTTTTCCATGTCAGACAATGAACACTATTTTAAATCTCCAAACTCCAAGCTAATACTGTAAGCTAAGCCTGAGATAATTATTATACCATTAAAATTGAATATTGTCTCACTTTCATCAGCATTAGTCTCAGATTTCTGATGGTGTATTTTCCACGTTAGCAATACCTAAAACCTTGAAAAATGTATCACCAAGTTAATATTCATGAAAATTACATCTTAATCATGTTAGTAATATATAGAAATATCTTAATTTTTAGCATCTCCCTTCTAACAAAAATTCTATTTCTATTATGTCATTTCATCCTAAGTTTTCAAAGACTTTAACAACCTGTTGCCAATATTATTTTCCAGAATTCTCCAAAAAGAATCTTCTAGGGTGGCCAGATGAATGTTCTATTTCTAATGAATGTACCATACTTCCCCAACTTATTCTCATTTTTATCATCTGGTTGATATTATTCCTCTGTCTTTCCTTTCCTTCACTCAATTTATGCTTTTAAGAGAAGTTAAATCCTGCTTTTCTCATAGACTTTTGTGATTCTTCAAACTTCATTCATTTTCATTTTCTCTGACCTCTGTATTTATATCTTATGCTGCCCCATGTAGTCTTTAATTCTACATGTTGTTTATCTTTTGTTGTTGTTACTCATATAGTCTTGTTACTCCCCAAGAAGTAAGACTACATCTGGCTTATTTGTTTCACATTTTCGCAGAACCTACTAAAGTTATGCGTATTCCTCCAAAAATACTCATTGATTAAATGACCTCTTGTGGAGGGACAGCACAGAGCAACATACTTGATAAGTCAGTTCTCAATCTTCAAACAAGTTCAAGAGAGAAAATTTGAGGAAAGCATCATAAATATAAATATTCTTAATAAATGCTAGCAAAGCTAGCAAAAATCATAGAGTATTCTAAGTATTTATGGGAGTAGAACTTTAACTCAGAGTTGAATATAATAACAGTTTCTATTTTACAAATTATTTTCAGTTGGCAGTCCAACTTTAAATATTTTGTCATTTTTGAGCAAAACTATATCAACAACTAATTGATTTATCTCCAATATTGGACACAGTGATAAGTTTTAAATACCTGACAAATTGTCCTAGTAGCAGGATATTTATACTTCATTTGCTGAAATTGTTTACCCAACATCTTTTCTTGATGAAGAAAAGAGAATTTGGAATGTGATTTGTGATGTAGAATAGAAAATCAAAAGAATGAAGGGGAAAACAAAATACATTCTACCTGCATCGTGTTCATGTGTGTGGAGCTATGTTTGTGTGAAGGGATGAAATTCTAGTCCATATTCTTGAGGAAAGTATTTAATGTGTTCTTTTTTCTGAATAGAGCATGTCTCCATAAATATACAAAGTTGCTTTTAGAATTTGTGTAATTAGACTAAAGAAATTAAAGTCTAATTTTAGAAATCAAAGTTTTTATGTATTTTCTGTATTTTATTGTGGAAAATGCTAATGTTTATTATAGATTTACTTTTCACTTACAAGTGACAGGTAATCTGTCTTTTAATTATTTCCCCATTTAAGATTGAACATTAGACAACATGGTCACCAGACAGTGGATAAATGCAATGAACCACCAGATCTGTTGATCTTGATTCTTGAAAGTAATGTTTAGTAGTTGAATAGAAAGGAGATGGAAGTGAATAACTAAGAAAAGATTTGTATATTTCATTAAGTTTACTCTTTGTAGTCTGTTAGTTCCAATAGTACATCATCAAGTAGAGAGCTATTTCTTACATTGTATCTCTTTCTGGGAAAACAAAATTTAAGTAGACTTGGACTTTGTAGTCAAAGAGGAAAAATCTTTTTTAGACCTCGATTCGTCAAAACCATACTTTTCTTCCTGCGAATTCATTCTTCTATGGTTTTTTAATCAATCAGTTGTTCACGAACGATACATTCCTTTCAGAAAAATAAAGCCAAAGCAATACATGAAACATATAACATAATTGTATAGCACCAGCATAAAATTGTTTTCTATTTGATGAATTGAGCATGTTTATTTTTTTATAACTCATCACCATCACCCGAGCTAAAACTACTTCTCCTACTGCTCTCTTTGGAAACTGCAGGGGAAGTGGCAGATAGCAGAGGATCTGTTCCAAAAGGAGATATCGTGTCATCCAGTAGCATGTCATCCAACTTTTGTTCCTCTTTCAAAGCAGCACTAAATGATAAATCTGTAAAGTGTGACAAAGGATCGGAGAAGGCCATCGCTTGATCACAGAGCTCAGGGCTTGCTCTCTGAGACAGAGTCAGGTGTTGGCAATAGTCTACTGAATTCTGCTCAAGATGAGTCTGTTGTTTGGTGACATGAGCGTCTAAATCAATTGTGCCGAGTGAAGCCAAGGTTGGTAGACCATGAGCATGAGCCTGTATTTCTAGTTCCTGAAATTTTAAAAAAGAAATATTAAATAATGACTGAAAAAAGAATATCTCTGAAGAATAAATCAGAAATAGAACCGAAATATTAATAAGTATTCAAAATAAAGAGCAATACAAATTATAAATATTCTTGCAAATAATGGAATCTGGTATATTTCTATTGCCTGAAAAATAACCCTTAGGAAAAAGATTTTAAAAATGCTCCTCCCATTGTTTTTTAAAGAAATACATGAGATTTAATGGTCTCATAGTGACTCAGACTACAATACAGCCATCTGGAGATACTGGAAAATCTTCCATTTATTTTTCTAGATTAATTTCTCACTATAAGACCATTTCGTGGAAACAAAGTAAGTGTTTTACCTACCAAAAAACATGCTTACATTAAAAAAAAAAACCTCGAGAATAATGAAAACTCATACTTTGATATTTTGTGTCACATGAACAGATGAGGAGTGACAATATAAATCAGCACAATATGCCTCGCGGCAATGAAATCCATAATAATCTTACTGAAGAAATAAAAGGGGAAGGGGAGACTTTAGTGTCCAATATTATCTATGGAAACAAATGTTTTACTTTATTGTTATTTTTTTAGGCTGAAATAATATTGTGCGTTGTTATAAAAAGTTCTATTTTCTGTATTTTACAATTAGTTGTTGTTATTCATTATATATTTGTAAAGTCATCTTGATCCTAAATTTCTAATGAAAACCAAATAGAAATAACCTAATTCATGAACTTTTAAAAGGCAATAAAATTATTTTTCAGAAAGAAAAATGAGTGTTAATAAGAAAAAAATAAACGAGACCAGTGAATAAAACTGATGATGAGTTAGTCATGTTTAAGCTATATGGTTTGTGGCAACATTCTTATAAAACCTGAATCCGGAGTAGAAGCCGCCTGTTAGCCTGCTCTAATTTCTTCTGTCTGTGTTCCAAGTCTCGGGCTCTCTGTTGTTCTTTTTGTAGCCACTTGATGTACTCCACTGATGCTTTTAGAATGGTTCCTTTGTTCCAGCGCATATCACTATAGAACGGAGAGATAACCTTTTCACAATTGTGCATGTCAGCAGAATTCATAAGAACTTACAAAATCTTTTACATTAATATGAAATAATGATTTACATGACTATTATTCACTTTTAGATATTATTGCTTCTGAATAGAAATTTTAATAGAATAGTTAAGAAGCCCTTATATAGTAAAATTAATCCCAGAATGAAAATAAGTGTCAAAAGAAAGTAATAAAGTGACTTTTTGTGGGAGAGCTAAATGCAATATCATGATTCTACCATTACAGTTTTTATATTTTTAGTGAAAATTGCTTTTATTATTAACTCCAAGATTAAAATCTATGTGCGGTATTTCTGCATTAATGAACAAGGAAATGTACATTACTGAGGACTTAAGCCTAAATTTTTTAAGATCATTTCAAATGTACCAATCTTTTAACCTACTTTCTAATAAGGTTGCTTTTATGCTTCTAAGGAAAAAAATAAGGTCCCTCCTGAATGGTGATCCTGAGTGATTGTGAAAGAAATCTGAGTTTGGCAACATCACTTTATGCAATAGAGCAAAACCTTCTAGAATTATTAGGCATTTTTTTTTGTATGAAAAAAATTAATACTTTTTTAAAAAGCCATATTCCTATTTTTAAATAAGCTTAATGTAAGTCAATATGATTCAACATTATCAGTTAACCTTTTAGGCTTTAGCTTAGAAAAAAATTATTAAAACTTATTTTTGAGACAAGAGAATGATAAATCTGGAATTACAGAACAGGCTACCGATTTTAATATCTGGAAACATACATCAATGAATTTAACATTGTGTAAGAATTGATAATATGTATAGAGTATGAGGCCAAACTAATCACTAAGTTAACCTGAGCTATCGGAAAACCTTAATGAATTTTCAATTTAGAGTCATGATGTGTTTTAAATGCAGCATAAAGTAAACATGTAGAGAAATTTTTTAAAAGATATTATACTGCATATATTTTTAGTTTATATGATCTTATGAACTTCATATTAAATGACCTGAAGTAGAAAAATACACTTTAAGAAAAAGTCTGGCTTGCACGTGCCTCATTGGAAGTTCTTATTACATGACAATTCCATGAGCTGTAACAAATTTAAGGGAGCTCCATTTTTCTACCAACAGATGAAAAAGTTTATTAGGGCCTGAATAAGCCATCTTCTACTGAAATGCAACAAACTATTCGGTGTTTGTTTCAAGTTTGAAAATGCTTTGTCAGTTCTCTAGGGTCATAATAGATGCTGGTCTCATTCTTCTTGCAGTGATTTATCTGGTGGTAGAAAAGCTATGAAAAAAGAGGCTACTTTCATCATTAAAACAAGAAGGTATCTGTAATTGAAAAGTGTAGTGAACTTCTGAATTAAAACTTAAGCAGTAGCAGAAGCCATATGGCCCCAATTTTATTTCATTTCTTCTCATGGGAAGAAAAACTTAAGGAATAGAAGAACTAAGATGAAAATGATAACCCTAGCCAACTTTGAAGTTTAAAGCTCTGTTTATTTAGATCTAAAATAAACCTTCAAAATGGTGGTAGAAACTGCACAGTAGATCTTTCAATTTCTTCCTGATGTCATTTGCACTAAATTTTTAAAAGTTCACACTGTTGTAAAGCCATTTTTATATATAAGGTTTCTTCTTAAAATATTTTGTTTTCCTAACTAATTAAGAGGATGTGTGCCTCTCTCCCAAGACAATATCAAGCAGCTAGGCATTAAAAACATTCTATGTGACAGTAACAATAACACATATAAGGCATGCCTAAGAAATGAATGTAGGTACAGACTATTCATTTTCTTTTTTTCTTTGATAATATTTTTTAACGTTTTAAATACAGTTGGCATACAATATTATATTAGTTTCAAGTGTACAACATAGTGATTAGACATTTCTATAACTTACAAAGTAATCTAGTACTCATCTGACACTGTAAATAGTGATTATAATATTATTGACTATATATTTCTTGTGCTATACTTTACATCCCCTTGACTATTTTGTAATTCCCAATTTGTACTTCTTATTATCTTCTCCTTTTTCAACTGACCCCTCAACCTTCCTCCCCTATGGCAACCATCAAAATGTTCTCTCTATCTATGAGTTTGTTTCTGTTTTGTTTGTTTATTTTGTTCTTTAGAATCCACATGTAAGTGAAATCATATGACATTTGTCTTTATCTCACTTACTCCAGTCAGCACAATATCCTTTAGGTCCATCCATGTTAATGCAAATGACAAGATTTTTTTTTTTTATGGTTGAGTAATATTCCATTGTATATATGTCCCACCCCTTTAGCCTTTCATCCATTGATGGACCTCCAGGTTGCCTCCATATCATGACTATTGTAAATAATGCTTCAATGAACATATGGGTTCACATATCCCTTCACAGTAGTGTTTTTGGTTTCTTAAGGTAAATACTCAGAAGTGAGTATTCTTTGGGTCCTTCTTTGTCTCTTGTTATAGTCTTTGTTTTAAAGTCTACTTTGTCTGGTATGAGTATTGGTACTCCATCTTTTTTGTTTGTTTCCATTTTCACAAAATATCTTTTTCTATCTCTACTTTCAGTCTGTGTGTTTTGATCTAAAGTGAGTCTCTTGTAGGCAGCATATGTAAGGGTCTTGTTTTCTTATCCATTCAGCTACCTAATCTTTTGATTGGAACATTATGCATTTACATTTAAAGTAATTGTTGATAGATATGTAGTTGTTGCTATTTTATTATTCATATTTTTAACCTTTTAACTTTCTTCTTCTTCTTTAAGAAGTTCCTCTAACATTTCTTATAATACTGGCTTGGTGGTGATGAACTCCTTTAGCTTTTTCATGTCTGGGAAGCTCTTTATCCTTCAATTCTAAAGGATAGCTTTGCTAGGTAGAGCAATCTTGGTTGTAGATCCTTGCTTTTCATCACTTTGAATAGTTCATGCCATTTCCTTCTTGCCTATAAAGTGAGCTGTTCAAAAATCAGCTCACAGTCTTATGGGAGGTCCCTTGTAGATAACTAACTGCTTTTAAGATTCTTGCTGCTTTTAAGACTCTGTTTTTAACCTTCAGCATTTTAATTATGATGTGTCTTGGTGTGGGCCTTTTGGGGTTCTTCTTGTTTGGGACTCTCTGCATGTCCTAGGCTTGTGTGTCTATTTCCTTCGCCAAGTTAGAGAAGTTTTCTGTCATCATTTCTTCAAGTAGGTTCTCATTTCCTTGCTCTCTATCTTCTCCTTCTGGTACCCCTATGATCTGAATGTTGTTATGCTTGATGTTGTCCCAGAGGCTCCTTTAACTATCCTCATTTTCTTGTATTCTTTTTTCCTGTTGCTGTTCTGATTGGGTGTTTTCTGCTAACTTATCTTCTAAGTCTCTGATTCATTCCTCTGCTTCTGCTAATCTACTGTTGATTCCTTTTAATTCAGGGGTCCCCAAACCCCGGGATATGTACTGGTACTGGTCTGTGGCCTGTTGGGAACTAGACTACACAACAGGAGGTGAGCAGTGGTCAAGAGAGCAAAGCTTCATCTGTATTCTCAGCCTCTCCCTACTGTTAGTATCACTGCCTCAGCACCTCAGATAATTAAGCATTAGATTGTCATGGGAGCACCAATCCCTGGTGCCAAAAAGGTTGGGACCACTGCTGTAACATATTCTTCATTTCAGTTATTATATTCTTTTTTTTTCTGACTGGTTCTTTTTTATGTTTTCTATCTCCATTTTTATGTTTTCTAACTCCTTATTAAAGTTTTCACTGAGTTCATCTACTCTTCCCCTAGGTTCATTGAGCATCCTTATAACCAATGTTTTGAACTCTGCATCTGGCCCTCAAGCCAGACAATTCAGTTCCTCCACGTATGTCCCTGGTGCTGTGAGCTACTGTCCCAGGGCCAGAGTCCAGAGCAAGTGAGTCCATCAATAAATAAGTCCATGTGCAGCCCTTAAGAGGAATGCCTGGGACTCTCACAGCCCTCTGTCTCACTTATCACAATATCCACTAATTTTAAGATATAGATTTTGTAATGACTTTTCTTCCTGGGACTGGAATCCTGGGCTGGGTGGCTCGGCATGGGGCTGGGACCCCTTGCTGCTCCTGGGGATCTCCAAAGCCTAGATATCTTTCTGGATTTTCAAGTGTCACACACAGTTGTGAAACCAGCTTGTTTTGCAACTCCACCCCTCCAACTAATCTTGAAATGGCTTCTTCTGTATTTCCTTAGTTGTAAGACTTTTGTTCAGTTAGAGCTCACGCGATTTCCAGTGATGGTTGTTCTGTAGTTTAGCTGTAATTTTGATGTGGTATCAAGAAGAGGCAAGGACAGCATTTACCTACTCTGTCATCTTGACCAGAAATAACTTTTCATTTTTTTACAAAAAAAAAAAATGTTCTTTTAAGAACTTAAAACTTTTGAGGAGTTTGAATGCACTTGGAGTTAAAGCAGGTAATAAAAATATACACACTGGAGTAGAAGTGTGGCCAGGCAAAACTATGGAAAATGCACAGTCCGTTGTCATCTTAGGAGTGCACATCCACTTAAAAGCATTAAAACATAAAAAAGAAAGAAGAAACCATGACGGGTTTATTTTTTCTTGCTTAAATCAACATTATGACTTCTAAATTAGAAAGTCTTATTAGTCTTATTTACTACCTCAACTATCATTCTTACATAAAAGTAGGAGAAATTTCTGACCATAGGGAAAAAAAGATCAATTTAGTAAAAAGAAAACTATAATGTGTTTTATAAATAAAGAAGTAGAAAAACAAAAGTAATTTGATAGCACCAATAGAATAATTCATGGTCTGATAATATTTTATATTTCTACTACGATTTTTTTATAAATATGACTCATAAAAAGCACATATAAAGAGATTACTATCACGCATCTATAGAAGTTCTTCATTTTTTGTGTTTGTTAGTTTTGTTTGATTTATTAATTTATTTTTCTTTTTTACCATTGGTCAGGAGATTATCATTATCTAGTAGCTTTTTTTTTTTTTCTCAACCTAGGTATCTCAACTATAGCTATTCACTATATTATTTTTTTAATTTATTTATTTTAATTAGTTTCAAGTATGTAGTACATTGGTTACACATCTATATAGTTTGTAAAACGGCCCCCTCAATTGCTTCCTCCCTCCCCTGACCCTCCTCTTAGCCAATGTATTAATGCTAATTGCATTCCCTATGCCATGCTCCCCATCCCCGTGACTATTTATCAGCTACTGATTTTTACTTCTTTAACCCTTCACCCTATTATCCCAGCCCCCCAAACCTCCATCCCCTCTGTCCACTATATTTGTGAGTCTGTTTTTGATAGTTTGTTCTTTTTATTCCTTTGATTCCATATATAAGTGAAATCACATACTGTTTATTTTTCTCTGTCTGACTTAAATACCTTTTAGGTCCATCAAAGCAATATTCTTTTCCATCCTCTTCCTTTTAGTCTGTGTGTGTCTTTTAACCTGAAGTGAATCTCTCATAGGCAACATGCAAGGGTCTTGTTTTCCTTTCCATTCATCCACTCTATCTTTTGGTTAGAGCACTTAATTGTTTTTCATTTGAGGTATTTGTTGATAGGAATGTAGCAGTTAACATTCTTCATTCCTGTTTTCGATACATGTTTTTTCTTCTTAAAGAAGTCCCTCCAACATTTTCTATAATACTGGCTTGGTGGTGATAAATTCCTTTAGCTTATTTTTGTCTGGGGAAACTCTTTATCTGTCCTTCAACTCTAAAGGATAGATTTGCTGGATAAATTATTCTTGGTTATTGATCCTGGTTTTTCATCATGTTGAATATTTTTTGCCAAGCCCTTCTGTCCTGCATAGTTTCTTTTGAGAAATCAGTTCCCTTATAAGTAACTATCTGATTTTCTCTTGCTGCTTTTAATATTCTTTCTTTGTATTTAACCTTTGATATTTTAATTATGATGTGTTTTGGTGTGGGCCTTTTTGGATCCCTGGTTTTGGGGATTCTCTGAGCTTCTTGGAGTGTTATGTCCATTTGCTTCACCAGGTTAGGGAAATTTTCCATCATAATTTCTTCAAACAGCTCTTCAATATCTTGTTTTCCTTCAAGTACACTAATTAGATGGATATTTCAACCCTTAATAGTGTCCCACATGCTCCTTAAATTATTTTTATAGTCTTGGCATCTTTTTTCTTGCCATTCTGATTGAGTGTCCTTGGCTTTCCCATCCTCTAGATAGGTTATTTGATCCTTTTCTTTATTCCCTTTGTTTATTCCTTTGTTTATTCCATTTAATATACTTCTCATTTCAGATAATGTGTTCTTCATTTCAGACTAGTTCTCTTTTTTAATTTCCATTTCCATTTTTGTTTTTTAACTCTTTGTTGAAGTTCTCACTGAATTTATCTACACTTCTCAAAAGTTCATTGAGCATCTTTATAACCAGTGTTTTGAACTCTGTATCTGTTAGATTACTTGACTCCATTATTTCTGGATCTCTGTTCTGTTCTCTCATATGGTTTCTACTTACTTGTCTTTCCATTCTGGCTACCTTTCCTTATCTTTTTCTAAGTACTAAGCAAAGGTCCTAAATCTCCCGTTCTTAGTGTGGATTTGTGAAATAGGTGTCTAGTGTCACAGTCCTGAGAGGAGTCCAGCTACAGGCCAAATTTAGCCCTAGTCTCTGTCCCTCTGGGGCCACCTGTTAAGATTCAAGAAGCAAACCACAGATGCTATGCTTATAGTTACCTCAAAAAGCCACTGCAGAAAACAAGTCTAGCTTTCTCCAGTGTGAGTCTAGGCACTGCTCAGCAAGGAGCACCTGACTCACTGAGGATACACCTGGATGTGGCTTGGGTGGGGCCATGAATTGGGAGAGGTGAGTTTTCAGGGAATCCTCTGGGCAGAGCAACCTCTGTTATCAAGTTTGATGACATCTCAGCTATGGCTGCTCTGTGACCCACATATTGGTAGGGGGAGGGCTCAAGAGGAAACAATGGATACTGCCAGCACTTCTGTACTGAGGGAGTCTCGCCTTGGCTCTCAATCCAACAATATCTCCCTGTAAGTCCCTGGTACCCGCTGCACGCAGCCAAATCGGCATTAGTTCTCAGAGCGAGCAAGTCCGTCACTGCGAAAGTCCACTCACAGATGCAGCCCCTTTAAGAGGCTTCTGCCACTGCCTCTGCCTCTGTCTCACTCAGCGGCTCAAGACTGGGCAGCCCCACATCTTTGCTCCGTCCTACCTTCTGCCGTTGCAGCATGCTTTCTTGGATTTCTCCCTAGTTATATGGCTTGTTCATCTAGATCCTACGAGATTTTTCCTTGCTGCTGCTCCTTGTTTCCATCACAGCTTTGATTTGGTTGTCAGAGGGATGAACAGAGCCTCTATCATCTACGCCATTTTAGTTGCCCTCCCACTATATTATTTTTCCTTCTGATCTTACTATTTTGACTTAGTAAAGAAATACAAATTTCTGAATATTTTTGATAAATAAAAATGCAACTTTATATAATTTAAAATGTCTTCAGGTATTAGTTTTGATTTCTTTCCTAAGCCAATCCCTAAGTTTGTTCTAATTATGAGCTAGAAAGGTCCTTAGAGGTCATCCACTCCAAGGTTCCTGCTATTTGCAGGTCATGTTTAGAAAAAGAACCTCAAGTCTCCTCAGTTAGTTAAGTAATCTTTCTGAAAATCTTTGGCTCTCCCACTTTTTCAAATGCATGTGCCATAAGAAATATATTTTTTTATTGTGACTCAGTAAATTCTTAGGTCATAAAATTATAACAAAGTTTTCACAAGTTCTTACTATCCTTAAGCATAATATGTAATAATTTAAATTTTTTTAATGCTAATCTTCCTTCTTTATTTAAAAATGCTGGATCTGTCCCATTTGATTGACTTCATGATCATTAATAGATTATGGCACAATTTGAAAAATTCCATACTAGACAATTTTACAATCTGATATATTTTCTTATTTTTTAAAAGAGAAACTGATTTTATATGTTTTAATGGTTGTTGTCACCTACTCAACAAATCAGTCTGAAACTTGTTAAACTCAACCTGAAATCATGTTTGCTTTTTTTGATCCGTTTTAACTTCATTATTGCCATAACATGGTAATAACATTTCTTCAATGTAAAACTTGCTTCCTCTATTTTTATCCCCACACTGTTTTCCAATTAATTTCATTTTCTATAACTTTTATATTATCCATAGTAGCATCTAAAAATTCAATAAATGAATTTAAAATAATTTCATAGAGTAAATGGTTACACCTTAGGCCCATACTTTCCTTCTCAAGTGAAGTCAATTTTACGAAGTTACATTTTGGATTCATCCATGAGACTCACATTGGTAAGCCCTAAAAAGGGACACTAAAGTAACAGCTGAGGCCACAGCAAGCCAAAGGATAAAATATATTGAAACAGAATTAGTAACCGAATGTCTTGAATGCCACAACTGGCAGTGAAGTTTATTTTCTACCTATAGTATGTAGACAGATTCACATATAGATTCAACATCTGACTAATTAATGTTTTCAATTAGACAAAAAATAAATATAATTTACCTACATATAATACAATTAAAATAAACAACAATTCCCCTTTCTGAGATCCGTAAAGAAGAGAAAGATACTTAAGAATGCTTAAAATGAAGTTTTCCAAATTATAATTCCTTTCAGATATATTATGTAATAAATTGATTTTCCATATTCTAGATCAAGGGTAGACAAATTATAGGCTGCAGTCTCTTTTTTGTCAATAAAGTTTCATTGGCCACAGTTATGCTCATTCATATACATATTGTCTACGTCTTCTTTCATGTTATAATTGCAAAGTTGAGTGATTGCAACAGAGACTATATGACCCACAAAGCTTGAAATATTTACTATCAGACTCTTTTTGGGAAAAGTTTGTCATCTTTTGTTTAGTGAACTAAAACTAGAAAAGAGGTTTTTATAACCAAAGCATCTATAAAAATGGAGAGTAATAATCTCTCACATAAGCTTTATAATTTGCATAGTGTTCTCATTTATATTATTTGATTTTTTTTTTTTTTTGTAGAAGCACAGTCATACCATTGGTGTCTTACAGGCATAGTGACATCTGAAGATATTCAGTTAGGTTCCAGATTCCAATCTTACAGTCTCATCTGTTTTCTGCGTATAACTGTGCCCTGGTACTGTGAGTTAGTTTTACCAGTTATAGAAAAAGCTCTCTTAGCTGATCTTTACTTAATTACTTTCAGGAAAAACTAATGTTCTCCATTCTCTTTGTGGCACTCACTGACTATAGTCAGAACAAAGTAGATAATAAAGACTATTAGGCTGCTTTCTTATACACCCAGGTACTTCTGTTATTCTGTGGTGGCATATACTAATGAGAGGCTGTTAAATTAAAGCCCTTTTACTTACTATTATGATAATATCAGTAAATTGTAAGTACATTAGTTAATAAAATATGAATGAAAATAAAGGATTTATAAAAAAATAGTTATTGATTTTAGGAAAGTTAGATTAAAAGTTTTGGAAAAACTCAATTAAAATGTCTGCAAAAAAAAGTGCTGCAACAAATCAGGATGTAAACATTTTTTAAAAATCCATCTATACTTAAGTTGTCTAAGTTTCTGTTTTATTTTAAAGACATTAAAATAGACTATACATTTTAGTACAGCTAAGTAAGACAGAAAAATTAAACAAAAAGGCCTTGGCTTTACATCACATGATTGGTAAATAAATGTGCATTTTGTATTTTAAGTGTTAAAAAAATCATACCAGGAAAATAGGTATTTTCTCTGCTAAAAGAAAGAGTTACGTGCTTACTGACTTTAAGAAATTTGAGCATTATTGATAGGGCCTAGACTAAGACTAAGCTCTGCAGACTCTCCATTTAGCACTCTTTAGGCCATGCTATTCTAGATGCCTTCTCTATCAAATATGCCCATGAAGATAAGTATTACATTTCCTTTTATTACAAATTATTGAATTGTCTGAATGAATTAGCAAATTTGGATTTAGGGAAAGGGTATTTTTGAATTTCACAAAAATATCACTTTATCAAATATCATTGTTTCTGAATAATAGATGAGGGATCAGTTCTTAGTTTGAATGAAACATATTTCAAGTCATTATTAATGCTACAGATCATGTTTTTATGATTTTTGAGAAATATTCAACATTCTTAATTGATAATTTAATCAATTATTTCTTGACACCCTCAAACATCTTGTTTAACTGATTTCGTATGTATATGACACCAAAATCTGGCTAAAAATTTCATCAAAGTAACCAATTATTAGTTGGCATCGCTCAGCATGTTTTTACAATTCCATTTGTTTACTTGAATGTCTCCAGAATTTTGGAACCTCTGAAAATTCAACAATTCAATTTTCATGTACATATAAATGTTACATTGAGAGAATCACTAAAACCATAAATTGAGCATACCAGCATCATAGACAGCATTTGACATTCCCACTACATTTGTCAATACTGATGTTATACAGAAAGACCCATTATGAACTGAGAAGAAATAATTATTTCTTATAGCTCAAAAAGACAAGTGTTAGTGACAAACGATGCTTAATAACAAATAGTCTTGAATAGATATTTAGAAATAAGTCTAGAAGTAGCCTTACCTTTACCATAAGCTGCTTAGTTTCCTAGTCATTAGTTCTCCTCTCCCTGTCGTTCTCCCACCCATTTTGGGGGAGGAAAGGGGCTATTGAAATCATAACATTATGATAGAAATGACTGTTGAACTCACGGATCATTAGACTTTGGAATAAGAGTGCCAAGCTCCTTGATTCGGTAATTAATATTATACCTTCTTCTTCTTTCAACTATTAAAAAAGAAATATTATTTATTGTTCTCATTAAAGCACAATTCAGTTTTGGTCAGCTATAAACTTTCTTATTAATTTTTAAAAATCAATGAGCAAAAAATTTTCTTTTAGTCAAAAGAGTACTCAAAATAAAAGTTCAAATATGTTTTATTCTAAAGTTGAAAATAGCAATATTAGAATTATGATTCTATTATTTACGGTGTTTTAAAAACATTTTCTTCCAAAACATGTTCTTAGTCTTTGAAATGCTATAATATTCATGCTATAATATTACTCATACTTAAATATGTATATATATGTATATTCTATTCGATCATTATTTGATACATATGCATTTTGTCAGTCCATAAGGATTATAGATTTTGAGGTCTGCACCATGCTTTACTTTTCTTATATAATCCCTTGAAGTTCTGACACAAAGTTTAGCACATAGTAGGTGTGTGTGCCCAACTAGAGTATAACCTCCTTGAGAGCAGTGACCATTTTTTCCTCATTTTTGTATCTCCAAGGAGCTTGGCATATAGGCAGTGCTAAACAAATATATGTTGATTAGACTAAATATATTTTTCTAGTTAAAAATTTTTTAATAATATAGAGCGGTGGATTTCAAACTTTGCTGTGCATCAGACATACCTGGAGGGATTGTTGAAATAGATATGTATTCCACATATAGAGATTTTGATTTTAGTATGCCTGGGTTGAGGCCCAAGAATTTGCATTTCTAACAAGCTTCCAAGTGATGCTGATGCTGTTTGTCTAGGGGCCACGCCTTGAAAACTACTGAAAGAGATTCAGAGATTGTTTTCTCTGTTTGCATTTCCATTCATTCCCTGCTTATGGAAATTTTGTGCATCTAATAAATGTTCAATAAATATCAGATACACAAAAAAGTACAGTTTCCTATATGAACCTTCTCTAAGAGCAGTCTTATAGAGAATAGTCTTATAGTCTACTCTATTCCTGTATCAAGAACAACATATATATAATATTTTTAAAAGATATCATTTCTAAAGCATTCCAGGGATTGAAGGAAGAAAAAGGTCATGAAGAAAAAGAATATCATATGTCAAAAATTTTGGGAAATGCTTAAGCAATACATGCTTGCAAATTAAGATCTGCTACCAGAAACAAGGAAAGTCATGAAAGACTACAAAGAGTAAACCTACTCTACAAAGCAATTTACCATGAAGATATTTGACTTTCAGGAATAATGTATTGGAATTCCTTTAAAATTAGAATATAACTGATTCTTGACAGAGTTTATTTTTTTCTTTTTCAATCCTATTTTCACTGTAAATGTAATTTAAAAAAATGAAACTACATAAAAAATCTAAAAGAAAATAAAGGGAAAGCTGATATAAATACATATATATTGCACAATGAGAATTTATTAATAATTCTATGTTCATATATACTCTCCCCTATAAGACAGACTATTAAATATGATGAAGAACAGCTATGAAGGACATTCACAATTTTATCTCAAAATAGGGAGTGTTTTTGTCCTATTCTATTTCTCCAAAATCTATTATTTAAATGCACCTTATGTAAAATATCGGAAATTCATACTCTACTTTTCTTAGAATGTGCTTGATACATTTTTAATATCTAATTATGAGAACTTTGGTTTCTCGATGTTTTCATATCCAGGACTAGTTATTTGTAAAGGAGACAAATTTTAAGAAATTACTGTTATTTCATGCAATATGTGGTTTCACTCTTCACAAAGTTTTTTTCATTTCATTCATTTTTGTCCTTAGATTCAGGCAAGAGGGCCCTATCCTGAGCCCATACTTAAGAGGAATCACTTTTTCCATCTCTCACCACAACTCTCCACACTGAGCAAGGCAGTCACAGGGTCAAGGGAAGCCCTTCTAAGCTACATTCTGGATAATTCACAGGAGGAATACCTTCCCAAATGCCCTGAGCCCACTTCCAGAGCCTATGCAGGCCACTTCCCAGGTCCATCCTCCTGAGGGACGACCATGACAACAGTGTGCTCACCCCTAGTCCCAAGATGCGGATGAGGGGCATTTGTTCACAGAGAAGTGTATGAAACTTAAATGTATGTGATGAGTTGCTCACATTCATGTTCGAGGCCAGTGGCAACACAGAAGGTAATACAGAGTGGGGAGAGAAGTGAAGTGGCTGGCATTGCCCCACCCTGATATTCTCACTTAGAACTCCGAGGATCTAAGAAATCTAAAGTCACGCCTGGCCTTCCAGTACATAGGATGGATAAAGCATACTTACTTTAGCACTTTCTAGCTTGAATTGTAACTTTTAAATATTTAGACATCTGGTAAGTGGGACTTAGATCTCTTGCTGTGATCTTCACAAATTTTAGGGGTTGTCCTAGACTCATCATATTTAAAATGTTATATTAATTTTTTTAACACCGATATCTCCAAAAAGCACTATCACTCAGTAAGGGAATTTAGATTAGAAAACACTGTTAATGGACATATCAGCAAGTCCTCATACTTTACACTAAATGAACTGTTATTCAAGCTGCAGACATAGAGGAAGGAAGAAAGAAGGAAGGATACTAATAATAAGCAGGTTAAAACTAAGAGAGAATCCAATAATTCCTTGATGTATTAATTCCTTCTATAATAATTAGGCCTCCCTACTCATGTTCTACTTGCCCCATAATCTGGACCAAAGCTTATCCGCTCTACCACTAAGTACTGTTGGTATCATATTCCTCTCCACAATTGCCCTAAGAATTGTTATAACCTTGTGTCAGCTCTTTCTTCAGAGTTATATAGTCAGTAAACTGAATATTCTGTGACAAAGGCAGGTGCATTATGAACAGACAAATGAAGCTTTCACAGGTACATGTAGAATCAATTTGAGCTAATTGTATGTAAGAAAATTCCTGGTTTGTTTTAGAGCGCTAAAGTTTTAATATTTAATTTCATTTATATTTTATTCATTCACTCATTCATTCATTCATTCATTCATTTCATTCATTTCATTATTCTCTTATTTTTTGATTTGGCTCCCAGAACAAAAAGGTTTCACATTCAATTAGCCAAGCTCACTTGAGACAGTTAAGCACTTTAGACTTGACCAAACACTATTAAGCTCAACACTGCTGCTAAATTACTTCTCTTGCTGTGTTTCTCCATCTCATGTGACCTGTTATTAGAGTTCAATTGACCCCAGAATGGCATCAGAGACATTTTTTTGCACAGGCAGAATTCAGCAATCTAACATAAGCAGTACTTTTTAGATAACTTATCATTAGAAAGGGAGGAGCAGATTGACACAGAAAGATGAGAACCTGAAGTTAATGTTTCTTGCTATCTAAATGGTGTAGATTTTCTAAAGTCATTTTTATCTCTTTAAGCCTTTGAGTCGATGAGTCACGATAAAGTTTAAATGTAACTAAGTGCACTCATCACTGTCATGAGCAGCCTTCTAGAGAGAGTGATCTAGAAGAGAATTTGAGATGTTTCACTTTGTAGAAGTGTATAGATTTTCTGAGAATTCACATTGTTTAAATTTCTTAAAATAGCTCAACTAGTGAGCTATTAATTTTGGTCATCTGGCCTCAAAATAATTATGAGTGACAATGAAAAACCACACATTTTAACTTCCACACATTTCTTCTTGCATTAATTAATTTTGTTTAAAAAAAAAAAGGAAAATATACTCACTGAGGTTGTGGTTGTCCTTTTTTTGTCTCTCTTTTGCCAAAGCTCGAGTATCAGTTTCTGATCAAAAGGAAGATAATCGAAACAGCACTTAGTTAAATTTTACATCCTCCTACAAACATAATTCACGAATACTTGGTGAAAATACAATACTACTTGCTCCAAATGACATAATAATATTTTAATGCAAATATTTAGAAATTTGGAGCAGAGTACTCATTAGTAAGAGGCAATGGCAAATCTTTCAGGCTTTGAGTAGTAAAACATGAATTTATATTCTCGTCCTCCATTTAATAGACATGTGATCTATTACCTAAATTCTCTGCGTTATGGCTCCTCATCCATAAAATTAATATATTATAATATCTACTTGGTAATCATTGTGATGATTAAAAGAGGTACAGTGCACAGCAAATATTAAACTGCTCAATCATTATGATTATTTTCAGAATTTTGAGATTATTCAAAATTATTCTAACCTAAATTTTTGCAACCTATATTTTTCATAAATAATTATGATTTCTACATGCTAGGAGTGGGAACTAACTACATTTCTCAGATATTCCTATCTAACAGTTTCACACTTCCAGTAAAGGACACTTTATGTGCTATGTGGTTGTGAGCATGCATGATAGCTTCCAATATGGCCCACAATGATTATCACTTATGGTATTCACACCCTTAATAGTTCCCTCCCATATAGAATAGGGCAGACCTATAAAACTAATAAAATATTGTGGAAATGATGAGTGTGGCTTCTAAGACTAGGTCATAAAAGAAATTTTCAGTTTTTATTTTGGTATCTCTTGGATCACTAGTAGTCAAGTCATGAGGACACATGAGCAGCCCTATGGAGAGGTCCACCTGGAAAAGAACCAAGGATGGTTCACTTGCCAACAAGCAGCAGTAACTTGCAAGATCTGTGAGCAAACCACCTTGGAAACATCTTCTAGCCCATTAAGTATCAAATGTCTGTATCTCTGGCCAATATTTTGACTACAGCCTTATGAGAGACTCTGAGCCAAAACCAATTTTATAAGCCACTCCTGAATTCCTGACTCATAGAGATTATATAAGATAAGTGTTTATTCAAGCTGTTGTTTTGGGGTAATTTGTTAGATAGCAACAGATAATTAACACTGTGTTCCTTGAATTAATCTAGTTTTTAAAATAGGTAACATAAAAATACATTTATTTAAATTTGCTTATTCAAAACTAATTCATTAATTTTAATCTAAATTATTTGACTGCACAGACTTTTTTGAGTTGATTAGAGTCCAAGAATGAACATATTGCATTTACTAAAAATGTTAATATTAACTGTGTAAAAATCATTAAAGACCAATGTTTGGGCTCCAAACTAAAAATGTGTTACAAAAATTTCAACTGAATTTTATTTTATTCCTATAGAACTAACACTGGGCTTATAAATCTTTATTTTAATCCATTTCTTCCTCTACTCAACTGTATAATTTTGGAAAAACAACTCCTCTGATCTCTGATTTCCTCAGTTCTATTTTGAAGGAACTTGACAGTGACCCTATAATTCCTTTGAGTTGTAACAATTTTGAAAAATACTACTGAAAACAGGGGTTTTTACCCACTTGAGAAAGTTAAATGTATCATTAAATTTCTAAAGCAAGCTAAGGGAATATTTAGTTCTTTGTTTTATATCAAATTCTACATACAAAGAGGGCTAATTATTTCTAATCTATTAATCTATTATTTTCAATCATGTTAATAAATTGCATCTATTTTGTATCAAAATGAACTTAAGAACTTAGTTACATTGTCATATCTATATCTATCTATCTATCTATCTATCTATCTATCTATCTATCTATCTATCTATCTAATCTATCTATCCATCCCTCCATCCATATATAGAGAGAGCAGGCATATATGTGTATCTGCTCAGTTTCTAAAGTAATGTATTAATTCAGTGTAGCTATAAGTTATATTAACTTACTGCTTGGTTGACATAGAAAAAAATAAAGGATGGATTTACTCTCTAAGTGTCTCCCACTTTAACTGACAATTTTGATAATATTTTAAAAATTCTATTTAGCTTAGTAATATATGTCAGTCATATCTTATGTAGTTGATTTTTAAAAGAATAAAACCATAAAAGCAATATTACCTGTAGTTTCTCTTTTCAATGGCAGACTACTTGGACAGGAAGCACTTGTAAGGCCCATATTAACTGGTGAAATCTCCTGCTCACCACTATACACATCCAAAATACTTCCAGATAACTTTAGAGGAAAAAGAAAGAAAAGGTCAATTAAACCTTCTGTGGGCATTGATATATTTAATTGTATATTTTAAATTTGCCACTTTAATAATAATTTGTAATATATAGCCTTTTAATTTTAAATAGCAGTGAGTATGTACTGACTTTTTAAAATTAATATGGAATGCTTGTGGATGTATTTAAAAAAGCTATTTGTATTTAAGCCAAAAAAAAGAAATTAGTTTATTCATGAAGGAAAATTCTGATGAATATTTACAAATTACAGAAGTTTGATCTAGCACATTACCTAGTTAAAATGAATAAGTTTAAAAATATCTTTATGAAAAAATCAATATGCATATTAGCAAAGCTGGGAAGTTTATTGCATATCATAAATTAGATGTAATGATTGAACATTTTGGAAACCTTAATACCATCAGTCTGACAGCAACTCACAGTCAAGACATTTTACACTGTTAAGTGAAAAACTTTCTTTCTTCCTTGAAAGGCATACTTTTTCTCATTGTACGCTTACTGTTCTAGATTATTATAAATATTCTAGCTGGTAACCAAAAGTAGTCTAAAACTACTTTTGCCTCTAGTAGCTATAGAGTACATCTAATTATAGCAACATCACAATTCTTGAAGTTGCTGTTGGGAACAATTTTTCAGAAAGCTATGCTATTTCATACACAATCTAAAATTGTACCAATTTATTATTTAAAATGAGCTTATTGATTTGATCTCCTAATAAAATCAAACTTAAATAATACTCATAATTCAAGTTAATATTCATTATGCCAGACAGAACAAACTACATTTAAAAGTATAACTTAAACATTTGAAATATTTTCATTCTAAATATCTTTATTTCATTTCTGAGCAGTAAACCAAGAACTGAATAAATAGTAACTTTTTTCTTTCCTTAAGGGCCAGAAACAATACAAATAATCATACAAAGCTATAACCAGATTATTAGAGAGACACCAATTCCTTATTCTCACTTTCTGAAAAACTTCAATTCAAACTAAGGGAATTTTTTTTTTTATACTTACAAAAACAGACTGGAAATACATGTGAAGGACATAAGAAAATAAAAATTAATTTCTTACATAATAATCCATTAAACTACATGTAATAATTATTGTATATGTCTGAGGGGAAAAAAATCCTTGAAAGTACAGTGGAAATCAGGCCAATATATAAATGGCTATGCATATCAATAGAGACATTATAGAATGCATATTGTATTCTAATGTATATTTTCAATAGTGTTTTTCTACTATTTACTCTTATTAGAACTCCTCATCTTTATTGTATATAAACTCATTGTTTTAAATGTATGCTTTACTTCATGGATCTTGGAAGGAAGCTACTTAGGTAGGGAATGTATTCCTTCTCAATTTCCTCATCTGAAAAATAGGAACAAAGTTGATCAGATGGGATAGACAATGAATGTTAGTATTAGAACAATACATTAGGAAGAAATTCTAAAAGCAGATATTTCCCTAATATGTGAGTCATTTAGTCATATTTGTAAAGTGAAAAGTTTCCAAGCTCTTTTTTTAAAATTGTGTTAGTTATTAGCTGAAGCATCATCAGCCTGAATTGTACATTTACACCGTGCCTTTGAGAAACTTAATGGTCATGATGAACAAAAAGGGATTAAGAAGAAGGAAGGGAAAGAAACTAGGGAAAGAGCACTTTTCTTTGAAGGCTTTCGATTCAGATGGCTTTCAATGCAGAAATGTTTAAGAAGAAAGAAGCCATATTACATATACGCTGCAACAATAAAGTGATAAGTTCCTATCATTTTGCTGGGTCCCATATTACCTGATCGAATTATACTCAATGTTTTTTCCTTAGAAATGGGGCTGGAATTCTGATAATGAATCTAATCCTGCTTAACCATAGGTATATTACATCTTTTCCTGACCTTGGTTATTGTCTAATTTATTCCCTAAAGCACATGATTAATATCCTATTTAATTTTATGCTGTAGGTACTACTCTATTTCATGTAAATGGCTAATCACTTTTTGAATATCATTAGACAATCGGTTTGAATTTCAAAGTATAATACACTTCACGTAATCTAAAGTGCCTTTTCTCCATTAAAAGATATAAGAGTACAATGTTAGTGAGAATGTAAAGATTACATATACATCTAAAAGGGTTTACAAAACAAAATTGTATCTACTTTTCTCAAAGATATAATTCACTTAGGTAATAAGGTCTAAGTGTTACTTTTATTTTGTAGATTAGTTGGCAAATGGATAGATATTTTATGAAGAAATATTTATTATTCCAGTTAAAAAAAAAAACATTGCTTTTTGAGCAAAGCAAAACCTTTGACATGGCAATAGAAAAACATGTTATTATTAACAAGTTACAAAATTTAAAGATTTTTAATAAAAAATTTATCATAAATTCTTTCAGCAATATAGAACATGCTCCTTAAGACAGAACCTTTTACTGATAAAAAACACAAACCCTGATCTAAGAAGTTGCTTTGGGATGAGACTGATTGACAGTGGTTCCTGTTGTTTAAGGTTCTCTACCTTAGATTTTATTTACATATCCACTACTGATATCATAGAGATTGAAATGGATTGGGATCTGATCTTCTCAGATATATATTGCCTTTCACAAGAGCCAATATTCCCTGAAGAAAACAAGCTCACAGGTCTAAATATCAAAACATTTCTGTAAAATAACTATATCAAAAGTGAGCAACATGCAGTGTTAAAAAATAATATCAAAAGCAAAAATAAAAATAAATAAATAAAATAGTTCATAAAACCAAGTTTCTTAAATTAGCCAAATCCATTTTAAAATAAATAAAAGAGCTTTGGAAACATGGCAGAGTGAGAGACATCCCCTGATCTCTCCCCTTGAAACAACAATAAGCTGAACATCTAAAACTCAACAAAAAACACCCAAACTGCACACCAGCACATCTGAGCATGGGATCTGCTCATAAGAGCTACCACAGGTCAGAAACCTGGGTGTCGAGCATTGGATTGGAACAAATTAAGAAACTGCCTCTCACAGCCACTGGAGCTCCCTGCAGGAGAACAGGGAGGGGAGAAGGAGCAGCGAGTTCGTGCAGCAAGTTCCCTGAACAGCTCTGCCTGGGGAAGTTGTGAACTCCCAGTAGCAGGCTGGCTGCAGTGCCCAGTCATCAGGGCAGAAAGCAGAGAAGCGGCCAGCAGAGAAACAACAGTTGATTTTTACCGACTGTGATTGCAAAACCTAGGCTGAGCCACAGTCCCCAACCCCCAACCAGAGGGTCCATCCCCCCATACCCTCCAAGACAGAACACTGCAGAGCCCCAGGGGAATCTGAGCAAATGCCACCAAAATTGTTGCTAACACTGACAGGGACTGTAACTGAGGGTAGCGAGCATGATTAAATATCTATCAGAAAATTTAAAAAGTCATTTTAAAGCTATATGTAAAGCAGGAATGCAAGAGGCTTAGACGCCACCTACTGGAAACCAAAAGAAAAGTGCTTTCTTTGCAACAGGCTAAAGAGAGATCTTTATATAATGAATCTTCTTTCTGGAAAAAAAGCAGAATACATTTCCATTAATGCCCAGGCAGAGAAATAGTCCATTAAACACCATGAACAACCAAGGTGACAAGGCATCTCAGAAAGAAAGAGAAAAATCTCCAGAAAATAAGCTTACAGACATAGAAATATGCAACTTAAATGACAGAATTCAGGATAGTATTTCTGAAAAAACTCAGTGAGTTCTGAAATGAGTCATATCAACAATTTCAGAAATTGAAAAAACAACTAGATGAGTAGAGCAAAAAAAAAATGAAACTATCAAAAAGAACAGAATAGATCTTCTGGAAATAAAAATAAATAAATAAAAATAAAAAAATAAACCACACTGCAAGAACTGCAAAATGAAATAGCAAGCTTGGAAAATAGAGTCGACCAAATGGAGGAAAGGATCAGTCTAGAAATAATCGGAAGGAAGAAGAGAGAAACCGAAGAATGAAAAATAATGAAAGAGATATTCAAGAACTAGCTGATACCATCGGAAGAGGAAACATAAGCATAATGGGTATTATTGAAGGCAAGAAAATGGAGCAGGGATAAGAAAGCATTTTCAGAAAAATAGTGGACAAGAATCTCCCAAATCTAAGGAATGAACTGGAGCTTGGAATTCAAGAAGTCAGCAGAATACTCAACTATTTCAACACAAAAAGGCTTTCACCAAGACACAGTGTACTAAAAGTTTCAAAAATCAGTGACAAAGACGAAATTCTCAGGAGAGCCAGGAAGAAAAAAAAAAAGATAACTTATAAAGGTAAACCCATTAAATTATCCTTGGACTTCTCAATGCAAATCTTAAATGCCAGAAAGGAACGGAATCAAATATTTAAACTATTAAGTGAAAGGAACTACCAGCTTAGAATAATATACCCAGCTAAACTTTCCTTTAGATATGAAGGAGAAATTAAGACCTTTTTAGATATACAAAAATTGAGGAAATTCTCCGCTATGAGGCCTGCCCTACAGGAAATACTGAAAGGGGTCAGCTCACCTAAAACAAAATGAAAAAAAAAAAAAAAAAAAACATAATTAGGAGTAAAGTGACTATCAGGCAAATAGAAGCAGAGGAGTGCCACCCTTACTAAGAACAGGGCATTATAAGCTTAAATAATGAGAAAATAATTGTTATATCAAGATAGAAATGAACGTTCATGATAAATAGGGACAAATTGAAATAACGAAGACAGAAAAGGGGAAAAATTAAAGTTCCAAATTTACAAATGGGAATGGAGATAAGGCACGCGCAGAAGAAAATGGACAACTGTAGATAGATAGATAGATAGATAGATAGATAGATAACTATCCTTTACATATTCGTAATTGTAACCACACACCAAAGATTCAGAACTGAAGTATATAACATAAAACAAGAAGAACCAGAAGAAAAACCCACAAAAGCCAACCAAAATAAAGAAAATAGAAACATAATGACAAGGAAGCAATTGAAACACCGAGCTACCAGAAAGCAAAAGATAAAAGAGCTATAGGAAGACCTCATATTTCAATAATCACTCTAAATGTAAATGGACTGAACTCACTAATAAAAAGGCACGGAGTTGCAGAACGGATCAAAAATAAAACTCTACTAAATGCTGCCTCCAGGAGGCACATCTCAGCTCCAAAGACAAATACAGACTCAAAGTGAAAAGGTGGAAAATGATATTTCAAGCAAATGGCACTCAGAGAAAAGCAGGAGTAGTGGTACTAATATCGGACGAAATAGACTTCAAAATAAAAAAGGTAAAGAAAGATACTGTGGAAAACTTCATAATGATAAAGGAATTATGCACCAAGAAGACATAACACTTATTAATATCTATGCTCCCAATCAGGGAGCCCCGAAATATGTAAAGCAATTACTAACAGAACTAAAGAGAGAAACAGATTGAAACACCATCATAGTAGGGGACCTAAATACCCCACTGTCAGATATGGACAGATCATCCAAATAGAAAATCAATAAGAAAATAACATCCTTAAATGACACATTAGAACAACTGGTCATAATTTATATTTACAGAAGAATGCTTATACATTCTTCTCTAGTGCACATGAAACATTCTCAAGAATCGACCACATACTGGGACACAGAAATAGCCTCAACAAATATAAGAAGGTTGAAATCATACCAACCATATTCTCTGATCATAATGCTTTGAAACTAGAGATCAACTGCAGAAATAAATGAGGAAGAACCACAAATACATGCAGATTAAACAGCATGTACTGAAGAATAACTGGGTCGGAAAAGAAATAAAAAGAGAGATCATGAGATACATAGAAATGAATGATAATGATAGTACAACATATCAAAACTTTTGGGACATGGCAAAAGTAGTCATAAGAGGAAAGTTCATATAAACAGGCCTACCTCTAAACACAAGAACAAGTCTAAATAAACAACTAACACTTCATCTTTAAACTAGAAAAGGAAGAACAAATGAAGCATAAAGTCAGCAGAAGGAAAGAAATAATCAAAATTAGAGCAAAAATAAATGAAATTGAAAACAAAAAAAAAAAGGTAGAAAAAATAACACAACAAAAAGCTGGTTCTATGAGAAGGTTAATAAATTAAACAAAACCTTGGCTAGACTCACTAAAGAAAAAGAGAAAGGACAGAAATAAACAAAATCAGGAATGAAAGAGGGGAAATTATGACTGACGTCACAGAAATACAAAGGATCATACAAGAATACTATGGAAAAGTATATAACACCAAATTTAATAACCTAAAAGAAATGGACTAGTACTTAGAAAAATACAACCTTCCTAGACTGAATCAAGAACTGGAAAATCTAAATAGACTGATCAGCAGCATAGAAATTGAAACAATCATCAAAAACCTACCAAAAAGTAAAAGTCCAGGACTAGATGGCTTCATCAGTGAATTCTATCAAACATCCAAAGAATACCTATTCTCCTCAAACTCTTCCAAAAAATCGAAGAGGAGGCAATACTTCCCAACTCATCTTATAAGGCCAATATTACTCTGATACCAAAACCTGGTAAAGATAACACAAAAAAAGAAAACTACAGACCAATATTTCTCATGAACACAGATGCAAAAATCCTAAATAAAATAATAGTGAACTGAATACAGCAACATATTAAAAAGATTATACACCGTGATCAAGTGGGCTTCATCCCAGAGACACAGGGATGGTACAATATATGCAAATCGATTAATGTGATACACCTCATAAACAAATTAAAAAATAAGAATCATATGACCATATCGATAGATGCAGAAAAAGCCTTCAACAAAATACAGCATCCTTTTATGATCAAAACACAACAAAATCAATATAAAAGGAAAACACCTTAACGTAATAAAGGCCATCTATGACAAACCCTCAAGCAACATTATGCTTAATAGTGAAAAACTAAAAACCTTCCCTCTATGATCAGGAACAAGACGAGGCTGTCCACTATCACCACTGTTATTCAATATAACATTGGAGGTGCTAGCGAGTGCAATCAGACAAGAGAAAGATATGAAAGGCATCCAAATAGAAAACGAAGAAGTCAAACTGTCACTATTTGCAGATGACATGATTCTCTATATAGAAAACCCTAAAGACCCCACAAGAACA
>NW_011888987.1:851748-871256 GCF_000151845.1 Pteropus vampyrus | reverse complement strand
ATCCCTCTACTGGGTATTTACTCCAAAGATTTGAAAACTCATATTTGAAAAGATATTTGCACACCGATATTCATAGCAGCATTATTCACAGTGGCCAGGACATGGAAGCCATCAAAGTGTCCTATGATAAATGATTGGCTAAAGAAGCTGTGGCACATATATACAATGTAATATTACTCAGCCAGAAGCAGAGATGAAATACTGCCATTTGTGACAATATGGATGGACCTCGAGATAATCATCCTAAGTGAAATAAGCCAGACAGAAAAAGTGAAAAATCACATAATATCACTTATATGTGGGATATAAACCTAAAAGCAACAAATGAACAGGACAGACAATCAGAAACTCATGGATATGGACTATAGGTTAGTGGTTACTGGAGGACTATAGACTAGTGGTTACTAGTGGGGTGGGGGAAGAGCAGGGAGGTAGTTGGGGTAAAAGGAGTGAAATATAGGGATATAGGGGGAAGGTTAAGTGGGCAAAGGAGATCAAATATATGGTAGATGAAGGAAACTGGACTTTGGGTGGTAAATGCATAAGAGAATATACAGATGTCAAATGATAATACACCAGAAAATTATATAATTGTATTAACCAATGTTATCCCAATAAACTTAAAAAAAATCTCCTGAAAAAATTTTAAAATAAAATAAGATATTTATAATAACTTATAATATGAAATAAGAGCAAGTAAACATAAAAATGGCCAAAGTGATGAAGCAGAAATATGTTTGAAAATATATATTTTAATAAAAGAAATCTGTAGAATGAAAAAACAGCATAATGAATATACTAAGTGAAAAATGAAAGAATTAGTAAATTATAAAACTAAATTGATCTCTCAAGAAAAGAAATGGACCAAGAACTAGAATATATGAAAGAAAATCTAATCAGTATGTAAGATAGAATTATTAGAACTCAAATACAGATACTATCTGTCTCAGAGAAAGAAAAATAAAATTTGAGGGAAGAAAATATTTTAAGAAATAACGGAGATAACATTTCTTAGAATTAACATGAAATAAAAGAATAAAGTCTTTTATTTTTAATCTTGTTTTATCATTATTTTATTTTGATTTAAAAATCAAAGGGCTTATAGAATGCCAAAGAAAAAAAGAAAAACCTATGCCTTATATTAAATGTAAGAACAAATGATAAAGATAAAAATCTAAAAGCCTAAACAGTAAAAAGAAGATTATGACTAAAATAACAAGAATCTGATTAACAAGATTTTTCAAAAGCTAAATTAGATAAAAGAAGCAAGTGAATCATTATTTTTAAATGTTAAAATATAAGAAAGTAAAATACTATAACTAGCCCAAATATCATTAATGTATTAGACCATAAGAAAAATATTCTTAGAGGCATAAAATACTTAAAAAATATTTACCCAAAAAGACTATCATTAAAAATAGTATTGGATGAAGTATCTAAATAGGAGATATTTTAAAAATATGCTTCAAAAATATGAAATAAAATGATCATATATCTTGGTAAAGTGGCTGTGGCATAAAAAAGATGAAAAGGACCAAGGTCAAAGATAAAGTGAAATATGTAACCATATAAATCAGTATTTATTCCTAGATAGTATCAGTGTGATTGGGATGAAGTAGTAAAAAACCTAAAGAATGTGAAAGCAGTTTTTTTAAAAAAATAGTAAAAAGCAACATATTAAAATATGGGACACACTTAATAAATTGAGATAAGGAAAAAATGAAAATAAATCAATAATAATAATCATATATATAAGTCAAAGTCCTCAGCCAAAAGTTTAACAGTTTAGGTAAGAAAACCATATTTAGATATTTAGATATTTAGATATTTAGATAGTTTACAAGAGACAAACCTATGTAGTAAAAGAACACACAATGGAAACCATAGGAAAACTTATATACCTATTAATATCAGAGGAAATCATTTTTAAAATTAGAAAAAGTATTAAGGATTGAGAGAGTCACTATATAGTAATAAAGAGTTCTAATCTCCAGCAATTATAAACATGCATGCACCTAATAAAATAACCTCAAAATACGTGAAACAAACTGGTTTGAACTACAGAGAAATTAATAAATCTACCAACGCAGTAGGAAATTTCAACATTTCTCATTTTTAAAAAGTCAAGCAGACAAAAAAAATTCAGAAATGTCAAACAAAATTTGAAAAATAAAACAAAAAGCTTGCCCTAATAGACATGTATATAGTTCTACATCCAAAGATTAGAGAATATACAATTTTCTTAAGTACAAATGACACATATACAAATATTCATTATGAACTTAGCCAAAAGAAACTTTTAATCCGTTTCTTATAGTCCCTAATTTCCAAATTATTTGGAAATTTTTAAATAACTCAAGGGTAAATAAAAATGCTATATTTAAAAATAAACACTAAAATTTAAAAATAAAAGATGCTACTGAAAACACACATAAACTACTGGGATATGACAAAACAATGCTTTAAAGAAAATTTATACCCTTAAATTATATGAAAAAAATAGATAAAATTTTGATATTTGATAAATTAACTATTATTCATAAGAAGCTAGAAAAATAACCCAAAAAATCCAAAGAAAGTAGAACAGATAATAAAATAAAAGCATAAATCAGTGAAAGAAAAAAACAATATGAGAAGATCCACAAGCTAAAAATTGTTTTATTATTTTTTAAATTTACAAGATAGACATGTTTGTGGTGAGATTGATTTTAAAGGAGGAAGAATAAATAAATAATATTTTAAATGAAATGAGGATATAACTAAAGCATAAGTTGAGATTTAAAAGATGTTTTTCCTCTATTATCAGGAACAAGGATGACTGCTCTTACCACTTCTGTTCAACATAGAAATGGCAGGTCTAGCCAGAGCAATTAGCCAAGAAAAAGAAACGGGTCATCCAAATCAGAAAAGAATAAGTAAAATGATCTTTGTTCATAAAGGCATGATATCATATTTAGAAAAAATGAGGTTACACGCATACATACACAGCTATTAGAGCCAATAAATGAATTCAGTAAAGTTGCACAATACAAAACCAACATGCAAAAGTAAGTTACATCTTCATACACTAACAATGAACATTCTGAAATGGGAATGAAGAAACTGATTTCATTTACAATAACAATAAAAAAATGAAATACTTAGTAATAAATTTAACCAAGGAAACAAAAGACTTATGCCAAAAACTAAAAAAAAAAAAAAGTGCTGAAATAAATCAAAAAAGACATAAATAAATAGAAAGACATCCCATAATAATTAATGAAAAGACTTAATATCATTAAAATGACAATAGTATCCAAAGTGATATACAAATCCAATTCAATCTCTATTAAAATTCTAACAGCATTTTTTGCAGAAAAATTGCATACTAAAATTTCCATGAAATCTCAAGGGCCCCCAAATAGCAAAAACAATCTTGGAAAACCAAAGTTGGAGGACTCACACTTCCAGATTTCAAAACTTAACAAGTAAATGACAGTAATCAAAACAGTGTGGTATAAAGACAGACATATAGACCAATGGAGTAGAATCAAAAGCCCAGAAATAAACTCTTCAATATTTAGTCAAATGATTTTGACAAAGATACCAAGACCATTTAATGCAAAGGATAGTCTTTTTAATAAATGGTATTGAGGAAATCAGACATCCACATGCAAAAGAACAAATTTGGACCCTTATCTTATACAATATACCAAAATTAACTCAAGATGGATTAAAGAACTAAAAAATAAATAAATAAATAAAAGTATGAAATTCTCAGAAAAATCATAAGGGAAAATCTTTATGATATTGGGTTTAGTGATGATTTCTTGGATATGATACCATAATCACAGGCAACAGAAAGAATAAGTAAAATAGGCTTCATCAAAATTTAAAACCTTGTACATCAAAGAATACTATCAAGAGAGTGAAAAAAGCAACCTATAGAATGGGAAAAACTATTTGCAAATCATATATCTGAGAGATAATATCCAGACTACATTCTAAGAAACTCCTACAACTCAACAATAACATCCTAATTTTTTAAAAAAGACTTGAATAAACATTTTTTGAAAGAATATATGTCAATTTCAAATAAGCACATGAAAAGATGCTCAACATTATTAGTCATTAGGGAAATATGAATCTAAACCACAATGAGATACCTCTTCACACTCATAAAGATGACTATTAAGAAAAGAAAAGAAAATACCAAGTGTTGGTGAGGATGTGGAGAAATTGGAAGCCTAATGCGTTGCCACGAGAGAAGTGAAATGATGTAGCAATTGTGGAAAATAGTATGACAGTTTCTCAAAAAGTTAAACATAGAATTATCATATGACCAGCAATTTGACCTTTAGATATGTACCAACAAGAATTAAAAGCGGAGACTTAAACAGATATTTACACACAAATGTTCCTGCCAGCATTGTTCACAGTAGCCAAAAGGTGGAAATAACATAAATGTCCATCAGCCAGATGAATTGATAAATACAATATGGTATACATGTAACAGAATGTTATAAGGTCTTAAAAAGAAATAAAATTCTGATACATGCTACTACATGGATGAATCTTGAAATCATTATGCTAAGTGAAATAGCTCAGAGAGAAAAGAGCAAATATTGTATAATTCCACTCATAAGAGGTACCAAATTAGTCAAATTCATACAGACAGAAAGTAGAAAAGAAGTTACTGGTGGCAAGATTGATTTTAAAGGAGGAAGAATAAATAAATAAATAATATTTTAAGTGAAATGAGGATATAACTAAAGTGCAAGTTGAGATTTAAAAGATGTTTTTCCTCTATTATCAAGAACAAGGATGACTGCTCTTACCATTTCTAATCAATATAGAAATGAAAGGCCAAGCCAGAGCAATTAGGCAAGAAAAAGAAACAGGTCATCCAAATCAGAAAAGAATAAGTAAAATGATCTTTGTTCACAAAGAACATGATATTGTATTTAGAAAAAACTGATTACACACACATACAGGGGAAGAGAAAGATGGGTAGCTATTGTTTAATACATGCAGTTTCTGTTTGGGATGATGAAAAAGTTCCAGAAATAAATAATAATGATGGTTGCACAACACTGTAAATCTCCTTTGTGCCACTGAATTGTATAGTTTAAAATGTGTACAACAAATTTTGTTATGTACATTTGTACCACAATAAAAAAGATAATAAGAGATATTACTTATAACAATTTGCCAAGGATTGTGAATGCTTAGACATAATGTATAAATTTCTTGGAAAATATTATTTAGTAGAACTGACTGAAGAAGTAATTAATAATTTTAACAGTTTGGATTATTGAAAAAAATTAAAATAAACTTTGAACATATTGCTCAAAAGGAATATCTGGACATAATAGTTTTACAGAAAAGTTGTTATTTTCAAAAAAAAATCATCCCAATTTTGCATAAACATTTCCAGATAATAGAGACAAGATAGAATGTGTCTCAATTAATTGAGACCAAAACCATACAAAGACATCATAAGAAGAAAAATATAGGCCCATTTCACTCGAGACTCTAAATCTTAAGCAAAATTTCATTAGCAATATAAATCCAAGAGAATCTAAACAAAAAAATTTGCTATAATCAAGTTGGGTTTCCCATAAACACATTTTATGACATTAAAAGAGAAATCTATGATAATCTCAATAGATTCAGAAAAAGTATCTGATAAAATTCAATCCCATTTATGATAAAACTCTTAGTTTTTGAGAAGATTATTTTTCTTAACACTAGAAAAACTATAGTTCTGCCTATGTTTAAAATCAGTGCTGCCTTATAAGAAAATAAAATCTGGGTCAAAAATTATTGTAGAAATATCTAAGTAAACTATGAAAATCTTCATATATCCATATATTCTTATCAGGCCAGTATACTAATGGACAGTTTACATAATCTGACCTAGATTCTACATATTTCTCTGACTATTTTGGCCTCTTCCCTCTCCATAAGTTATGTTCTATCTATTTCCAGTTATGACTTTTCTTTTTCTTTTAAATCATTTTTTAGTTTAAGTTTTCTTCTCTATTCTCATATCTCAAGATTCTCAAGGCCCTAGCCTAAATTATTTCCATTCATCTAGTATCCTTTCATCCCTCTCAATTAATTCCTAGCTGCTCCTCTCAGACCGACTCATATTTAAAAAATATAACTTCCTCTGATTTCTCCCAGCTCAAGACCTAAAATATAAAACATCTTCTTTTAACTTATATATTAAGGCTCAAACGCTTTTGTCTAGCTTTCAGTGTTATTGAATGGCCCTACACTATCTAGTTACATTATTTACTATTTTCGAGTTATGAAAGATTTCTCATCACAATACACACATACCCTATGCCATGGCTTCCAAAAATAGATTTCAGACTCCAGTGGGAGGAAGTAGGTTAGAGAAAGAGTGTTGCCACAGAGAATCTATGAATTCATATATGGGAAATGTCTTTAAAAATATAATAAACACAAGCATTATTATAACATATATATAATGTCATATACAGTTGAGTATTTATTACATGCCAGGTATTAAGCTAAGCATATCTCATAAAAATAGCTAATAACAACATCTCAAGTAAACTTGATAACAATTCTATTAGGTAAGTATCATAATTCCCATTTTAAATATAAAATAATTTAAATTCTGAAAAACTAATTATCTCCAGACCATACAGTTCTATAAATAGAGGGCTTGGGATTTCTTTGCTACCTACACTATTGCAGAAGGGCCTTGTCTTAATACTTTTAATGATAAGAAGTGTTTTGAATACTCACAAAAGTTGGAATCCATTAGATTATATTTTCTGTTTTATTTTTTCCAATTGCTATTTTCTGTACCTCAAATGCTCTCACTTCTTCATTAAGTATCAAAATCAAACCTACCTTCTAAGCCTCAACTTAAGATCCAAGCCATCTACAGCATTCTCTCTCATGACAACCTGGTTTATTTTTCTTCACTGAAACACTATAGGACTAATAAACTTGGCCATTTTTTAAGAATTGAATTTATATTTATTGTTTTACCCCTCTTGATTTATATTCACTCAGCAAGAGAGAGGGCACCACAGTATATACTCTCCATGTTCCTGAAAACTGATTATTTATCTAAAAACCTGAGAGTTTTCTAGAAATATATATGTATATGTATATATATGTATGTATAATATGCATGTATTATATATGTTTATATGTGTATACATATGATATATCTAGCTCCCAAATAATCTCATTATAAATGCATATTAGGAAAGAAAGTCTTATAACACATATAGTTACATATTATATTTCCAAATGATTTGTCAATGCAAATATTAAAAGGAAAATATAAACTCTGAACCCTTATATAGACATGTGTATGTGTAATTTCTATGCATTTATATCTATAATCACATATTTAGTGTGAGTTTCATGGGAAACAAAAAATTTTTAATTTTTTGGATCCTCTATTTTGCTTTTCTGTGAAGATATTCATAGCGAACCTAAAATGCATGAGATTATTAGACAAAATAACCGTAGACATAGAAAGAAGATAAACTCCAGGCATAAACAGGGAATATTGTAGAGGAGGTATACCACACAATGTATGCATACATGAAAAATGGCATTTAAAAGATTGTTTTCTGTCCGTTTGGGTATTTATTCATTTAAATGTAGTAAGCTAGATTTTTCCAAAACACACTATTGATATCCCTCTAACTTTATTTTATTTGCTAAAGCAGGACTACAAGGTTTGAATGACATACATTGAACAGAGAAGTCCTACTGAGATATTATTATTACTATTATTATTTTTATTCTATTATTAGTAAATAAAAATGTGTTTGGCAGGAGTAGCAGATCCCTTGTTTTTGACTGGCTTATAACTCAAATAGAAATGATAAGGGAGAAAGGCTCTTTCCTTTCCATCTGGCCACAGCCATCAGGGGTCTTAAAAGTCTCCGTTAAATGAATTCCAGAAAACAAGTAACAGACTTATAAAACCTCTTGAGACCAAAACTCCTTTCCATTAAAAATCTTAAACCATTTATGTGTGTAGAGATTGTTCAACTGAAGGAATAAAATGTCCATTTAACTTAAAAAAAAAAAAAGGATAAAATACAAAACAGAGAATGGTAACATATTTTTGCATCTGTACTTTATGTATATGATCTATTTAGTATTAAACTAACAAAAACAGTTATTAATTTAATATAAACACTGCAACAAATAATTAGTAAAATTCACTTTTTGATAAAACAAATAATAAAACATTACTTTCACCATTTTTTTACTAAATATAAAAAAGGTTTACTGTATTCAGAGCACAAAAAATATATGTCAGTAAACAAGTTTGTCAATACAACAGATCAAATATTACATATTTCAAAGCTCAACTTCTACATACCTTATTTCACTGACCATTAGTTTATAAAATTTAAGTTCAGCCTTTAATGTGGTTTTATCTCCAAACATTGAAAGAATACCATAATGTACTTGCTCACCAGTTTTAATTTTGAAGTTTCTATAACCTTCACAATAGCAATGGTTTTCTCTTTCTCCTTCATCATTGTCTTTTCCTTAAACTTGCAAACAATAAATGGGATCACTGTGCAGAAATGTCTGCACTAAGATGAACTTTGATTCTTCCTTGGACTTTAAGACTAATCTGGTCTAGACTGTGATTGACAAAAACTTGCTTGTTGATGTTATGCAGTCCTTTCAAGTTCCAACCAAGCACAGGGAGTTGTTAATATTTACTCAGACCTCATCTCTGGAATGGTCTTGAACTATAACAGTTTATTGAGATTGCCAAATGCCACCTGCATTTACAGACACCTGATTGAAAAATACCTATATGATAAAATAAATGAATTACTATGCACAACCATGTTTCTGAAAGGAAGGAGTGAAACTAAGACCAGTGAGTGGAAATTATAGGGAATATATCTAAACTCAGAGGATAAACAATCATTCAGACTGAGTGTAGCAGAGGATGAGATCAGCTTAATAGCCCTTCAAATCCTAAGGTTCTACAGTTCTATGAAATGGCTTCCTTCTGAAGCTGTAGGCACAGCGTGGGTCAGACTGTTGCATTTGGTATCATTCAGAACTGGATTCAAAACTCTCCCCTGTCATTTACTAACTGTATGAACTTGAGTGAGTTACTGAACTTCTCTAAGCCTCTTTCCTCATTTGTTAAAATGATAATAGGTAATAATCTCTATCTCGTAGGTTTGTTGTGGTGATTAAATGCAATGTTTTGCAGAAAGTCTTTTGCACAAACTTTGTCACACAGCATGTTCCCAAGACACAGTAGCTATTATCATTGTTGTTATCCTTGTTGCTGCTGCTTCTTTTTTTTTCATTAAAAAATTCCTAAATAATAATATTAACTATTTTTTTCAATACTATGTGTGAATTTTACAAAATTTGCTTAGCCCCTATCATGTACTAGGCACTCCGCTGGGTGCTGAAAATAAAATAATAAATAGGTTCTAGGCTTCAGAAACACAACAGTGAACAAGACAGATAAAAATCACTATCTTCAAATAGTTTACATTCTAGAGGTAGAAGCACACAATACATAGGTAAATAAAACAATAAGGAAGATAATTTTTGTTTCTCAAATCATAAATGTCAAAGGTAGGTAAAATGAAATATTGCTGTAGGAAGTGATGAGATGGTGTCTTTTAGCTAGGGTGATTGTGCAAGGGCTCTCCAACAAAGTGATACTGACTAAATATCTGAGCACAAAGAGGCTGCCATGCAAAGATCGAAGACAAAGTATTCCAAAACAAAAAAGGGAAGTTCACTAGTCCTAAGATGATAATATGTGTGTCATGTTGAAGCAGCAGGAAGAAGGCTATCAAGGCCGGAGTCCAACATTACAGGGAAATGTTGGCTATGATAAAGTATCTGGATCATATTCAGAGGATTTCAGAAAGTTAATAGAATGCTAAACAAAGAGAAACAGGATCTGATTTTTGCTTTGTGAAGATCATTCTGGATGTGTGTGAAGAACAGCTGTAAGGGGCAAGAAGTAGTAATCAAGTTAGGATGGAGTCTGTTTCTAAGTTCAAGTTAGTGATGGCAGTAACCTAGAAAAGTGTTTCAGTAGAGGAGCTGATAAAAAGCTGTGAGATTCAGGGAATCTTTGATACTGATTAGAGGGGCATACTAATAGATGTGGAAGTATGAGAGTAAGGGAAAGAAGAGGAAAAAATGACTTGGGGTGGTGATTCGTGATGAATCAAAAGCAGGTGATGTTGCAGGGGCAAAAGCTTTTTTTCAGTCATGTTAAGTTTGAGATGCTGTTAGAAGCACAAAAGATGTCAAGTAAGCAGTATAATACATGACTCTAGCATGCAGAGGAGAGATCTAGGCTGGAGATGGGTTGAGTAAACAGGGCTGCAGTCTGAGCCTTAGGACACTTTTGCAATTAAATATTTCTTAGAGTAGAAAGAACCAGCAAGGTGTGTGGGGGGAGGGGGAAAGGGGGGACAGAAAATATGATGCCACAGAATCCTAGATAGTACTTCAAGAAGGAAAGAGTGGTCAACCATGGGAAATGCCACTGAGAAGCCAAGTTAAGTGAGAATGGAGAATTTACTATTGGCTTCATCACTGGTTAGTTTTAAGACCCTTTTAGAATTGTGGGGACAACAGCTCTATTGGAGATTTTATATATATATATATATATATATATATATATACACACACATACATATATATATATGCATATATAAATATATGCCTTACTGCTAAATTGTACACCTGAAACTGGATTTCATTAACCAATGTTACCATAACAAAAAAAATTAATTAAAAAATAAAAAAATAAAAATAAATAAATAAGTTGTCTCAATTAACAGGAATTTTTACCACAGGATAGCTATAATATTGTCTGGTACTGGTAAAAGCCCCTGTGAAAGTTTGGTGGTATATTTAAGATGAGTACTATGAAAAATGTGGTGATATTTTATCCATTTAGCTGTTCAGGTAAAGATGTGGAGTAAAATGAGAAATAAGTTTAACCAGTGTTGGGTTTTTTGCCAGAAAAGTAAAATGAAGGAAACTGAAAACATGTTAAGAGAGTTTTCAAGAGAAATGTTTATAGTGCTAGACCAAAGATTCTAGACAGATTAAGAAAGAAATTTTCAAAATGTAAGTAGGAATTAATAGCTTTGAAAACAGTGATAAAGTCAACTAATTGGAAGTCTCCACAGGCTTAAATAATTGGTGAAGTAAGAATATCAGATTAGTTACACTAAAAAAAAAAAAAAAAATAGACTGTAATGACCAATTTATTTTCTGTAAAATAAAAATGTTATGAGGTGGAGATCTTATAATAATAATAATAAAATAAAATTTAGAAAATTATCATATGAGGGTCTGACTAAACAGGTAAGATAAAAACACTACTTACACTAAAGAGATTGAGAAACTAAACAGTTAAGGTGTTGATAAAAGCATAACTAATTTTCTTGAATATTGCTTGCTCTTTGGCTCTTTTCAATCCTGTTTATATAGTTGTTTCAGTAAGAATTAATTGACAAGTAGCTAACTCTGTTGATCAAATAAAATTGAGAGGTAACTTCTGCTTAATTATTGAGTGTAGTCACTAATCTACTCAATTCATTCTGGGTCAGAAATACCTGGCCTTAATCAATCTGTGAAAACCTTGAACTACTTCATTCAACTTATATAAATTTGAAGAACCACCACAAGTTATCCAAGCTTCAAGTCAGCAACTTCCATGTTTCCCACCAACGGAAGTTACAACATGACTCTTGGTTAAACCGATATGGTGGTCTGGGGTAAATCTTAGCTAAATGACTTTCGGGTTTTCTGCTTAGGCACAGCAAGGGAGCCCTAAAGTGATTAAGAGCAAGCACACTCAACAGACTTCCCAAGACATCGCATATTTGTATGAGAACTAGAGAAAATACGTGTAAAATACTTAGAAAACTACCTGTCGAATAGTAGGTGAAAATTAATGATAATAATAATTACTAATAAGTATCCACACTTTTGAAGCTTACCATATTGGGCAGAAGTTGGTTTAGCCTTACTAGAATTCATTCATATTTATTTTGGTAATGACACCTGTTCTGGTTCTCATTCAGTCTAGCTAATTTGTTGTGTGGGGCTGTTCAATTTATAGCTCTAGGGTGGGCCCAAGACCCAGAGAAAATGGATTAGGTATGTGCATGTGACAGAAGAATTATCCCAATAAGAATTATCCCAGGGATTTAACTGGAAGTAAGGGGAAAAAGCAGCTCTCCTCTTAGGTTGCCAAGCCTAACTGAATGTATCTGTTAGGATGCAATTAGTTATGAAAATCAGAAAATCCTGACACAATTAGCTTATAAAATGAAAAAAAAATTAGATAATGTAAAATCTATAGGTAAAGAATTCTCCAGGGACAGATAAGTAGCATTTCTTTACATTTCTCTTCACTTTTCTTCTCCCTTCATTTCTTTTCCACAATTTATTTACCTTTTGAGTAATAAATGGCTATCTAAGTCACATTATCTTACAACATCGAGGGAAGCAAAACAACTTCTCTTTCTTGGGTTTCCTTTAAGGACTGAAGAGAACTTCCCAGAAGACCCCAATAATCTCTCAAAATGCCAGAATTACAGCATTATCTCATTCTTTAAAAAAATCCCTGGCAAGGGTAGTGGAGCCACCAGGACTAGCTTGCATTAATCAGAAATTTCCTCTTCCTTATGAAGGAATGAGTGTTTGAAAAAAAAAAAAAAACTGAGTTAGTAAGGAAGAACTGTGTATATAGCTAGGAATAGGCTATGATAGTGTCTGCTCAACAACTGAGAATGAAGCCAGCACAGAAGAAAACAAAGGTGAAATTATGGGGGGATGTTCACATACAATATTATTTAGGAATTTTTAGACTACATGACCTAACAAATTCCTTTTATGCTTAAGCCCCATATAATTGATGTTCTGTCATCTGCAACCAGCAGTTCCCTGGCTAATATACTTACTCAAAGCATTCCTCTGAACCTAGAAGCTCTTTTATCCCTCAAGGTTTTCTGTCTCTGTTCTACCAGCTATTCCTATACATTTTATTTTTTATAACTTCTTGCTTTTTCTTATGTTGTTCTCTTAACTTGTTACTTTTCTGTCTTCATATCTATCCTTAAAATCTTAATTGAGCTTCATAACTATATTTAAAACATTGTCTCTGCATAAATCATTTCCAAAAAAATCTGTTTAGAATATTTTCTTCTTCACTTGAACTCAAGAGCAACTCAATGACCAGTATTTAAATACACACACACACAGACACACACACACACACACAGAGACACACACACACACACATGTAGTTTACTAAGATTTAATGTAAAAAACAGCCTTGGAGATATTTTTAATTATTCTCACAATACAGAAGAAAAGAAAGAGGTTAAGTGATTTGTACAATGTCTAGATTAGAACCTAGGGTTTTAAAACCAAGACTCCTGCCCCCCAGGTGCACCTCATCTCACTGCCCCACTATCATGTGGTCTCTTGACATGTCAATGTGTCTCACTCAACTTTTTGTTTCCTACGGTGCGAGTATTATACTTTGCACATAATCAGTATTGAATAAATATTTGGTCAATAGAACTGCTTGGTTTTATATAGAGAGCTAAAAATTATCAGTGTAACTGATTGGTTAATAACAGATGTTTCTTTATATAAATACAGATAAGCCAGTAGTGTCTATCTTTTTAAAAATGCATTCTGTATATCAAAAATAAATACCCATTTTATACTGAGTAAGCCATTCTATGCAGTCACTTTTAAATGAGTAAGATAATTGACAAAGAGAATGTTTAAATATACAGTTTCAATGAAGTAAATACCACATACAAGGAAGAGAAGATTGCAGAAAATTAATACAATTTCCTCAAACCCAGAGTTGAGTATTGCTAAGAAAACAGCATCATCATTCTGTGAAATTAGACCAAAAAAAAAACTAAGTATTAAACCTCATTTGATCTTTGTCAGATGACAATAGTATTAGTGACCTGTTACAAAGTGTAGGTCCTTCCTGCACACCATAGAAAAGAAAAAAAGAGATACTTCTCCTTTTAGATAGTCTAGTTGAGAATCAACTTTTTAAAAAGGGTGTTTTTTCTAATTTTTTTAAAGCCTTGAATTTAAAACATCCATCTTTAACATAGCCCAGTCCACTAATTTACTGATGAACAGTATCCACACTATGTAATACAGTTAGAATTCAGTTTCTTTAAATGAAAATTTAAAGTAACAATTCAATCACCATCTTTCATATTTTTTCTCGTTTTCTAAAAGGTCTAAAACCATAAACACACAAAACAGCAATAAACCTTCAAAATGTGTGTAAAGAACTTATACACTCTTTACAGATAACATTTTTAGTGATTAATAAATGAACCATGGGAAGGCAACAGCAATAAAATATGAGAGATAAAGTATTATTTGTCCATTGCCTATTATTTTAGAATTAGTACTGATTTCAAATAGACATCTGACTATGCGCCTTAGAGTGAGGCCTATTCTACCTCTCTCAAGTTCCTCTTTAACTTTTAGTTATTGACTCAGAAGTAAAGTTTTACTTTTTTGTTGTTATAATAATCTTTGTCTTTTTTCTACAAGGTGTAGAGCCTCTAAATCTTATAGCTGTCAGTCATGGTAAAATAACCAAAATTTGGTAATGAGCTTATAAGGGTGTCTGATTGATTATATGCTGTACTTCAAAAAGGAAATCAGAAGATTAAATCACTCATAGAAAATTCCACAGAAGATTAAGTATATAATTAGATTGATATTTGTAGAGATTAGATACATAAATAGATAGGTGATAGGTAAGATAATACAAGCCCTATTACCTTTCTTTCTCAATAATAGTATATAATCTTTTTTCTGCACCAATAAATATTTCCTAATATTCATCTGTTATATTGTGTCTATTTCAACAGTGCAGAAAATATCATTTACTAATCAAATAATATTTTTATAATCAGAAGCTATTATTTATTTCAATCTGATTGACCTCCTCAGGTCTGGAAATACTTACTGTTCTTTGCATTAGCAGAGGAGATTCTGTTCCTTCCTCTTTAAAACTTGATTCCATATTGATTACATCCTCAATAACGTCCTTCATCTAGCAAAATATTTAGAATAACACACATTTAGAATAATGTGTATAATGATAAAAGTTGTGCTTCACCCTGAATTCAGAGGAAAAAGTTTTAGTAATCATTAAAAGTTTCTTAAACAAAGTTTTATGTATATCAAAACCCAAAATATTTTAGAACTTAAAATGAAGTAATCCTGACATTCCTTGATCTGTGTTGCTTTTTCTTGCATTTGCTTCCACCAACTGGCAGGTGACAGCTGGACAAATCACCCAGGGCTAGTCTTTTAGAAGTCAGTATCTACATAAGTACAGTGTTTATCACTAAGTACCTCAAGCCACAGCCCATATGTTTAACATGTAGAGATGACATCTTACAATATTTTTTCTTTCGAAATGTTTTGATTGCATCTTACAGGTGGCTATCCATACATCAGTGGTTGAACTTTAGCTGATTAGTTCATGTAGATACAAACTACATGGAAACATATCTAACTTTCTATAATGACCAATAATAATAGTAATGACAATAACTATAATAATAATAGACACATTAAATAGTGATGACACTTATATAGTGCAGGAGATGTGCTTTGCCTACATCAACTCTTTTAATCTTCATAGCAACCCTGTGAAGTATACAATATCATCATCTTCATTCTACAGATGAGGAAATTGAGAGAAAAGAAAATTCAGTAACTTGTTCCAGAATATGTAGCTAGTAAATGATGGAAGCAGGATTGAAATCCTGGAAATCTGACTCTGTGGTCCTAATTTCTACTCCCTTTCTCAACTCCTTTCTAAAATAGCCTTCCTTCCCTTCTGTACATTAGCTGAAGGAGATTTACAAAGCTTGTATGTTTAAATACACTGATTGCCACCACTCCCTTCACTTCTCTTTAGTTGTTCTAGCTCTCTTCTCTCCCATCATGTTCTTTTTAGTAAAAATTTTAAATATAATATAAGCACAAAAAAAGTGAGAATGCTGAATTTATATAACTGTACTGATTTTCAGTATAACTGTACTAAATATAGGCAAAATTTTCCGTGATATGCAGAAACAACCAGGAGTAAACTCTGGGAGATATATAAAAATATTTCATATTTCCATTAATACAATCTTCCAAGCAAAATATCTGAAGAACTTTAGAGAATCAAATGTCCAGAGACTTCTACTAAGATACTCCCCAAAGGTCATATATTAATTTAATAAATATTTATTGAGCAATGTTTATTACATGACCTGCTGTAAGTACCGGAGCTATAGAAGCAAACAGCGCAAAGTCTCTGCCCTTATGGAGCTCAAAATATTGAGGAAAAAGACAATAGCTTAATAATAAACAGTGGTTTGAATAAATTAAAGCAGGAACAGGATAGATCTGGATGAGAAGGAGTGTTATCTTAGAAAATGGTCAGAGAAGGACTTACTAATATTTGAGCAGAGGAGGCACAAAAAGATGAGGAGGGTAATCCTTGGAAAGAAAGCAAAAAATACAAATACCCTAAGGTTATATCAAGCTCATAGTGTTTGAGAAAGAGTGAGAGGGCCAATGGTAATGAAGCAGACTAGGCAAGGGAAAGCAAGTTTCAGATAAAGTTGAAAGGTAGGCAAGGAACTTACATGTAGAACCATCTAGGCCAGTGGTGTCCTACAAAATTTCTACAATAATGGGAATGTACTATATTTGCACTGTCCAATATAGTAGCAAGTAACCACATATGGCTACTGAGCCTTAAAATGTGGCTAGTGAAACTGAGAAGCTGAATTTTTAATTTCATTCCATTTTTAAAGATTGAATTGAATTTGAAATAATTTAGAATTAAATATAAAGAGCCACGTGGCTAGTGGGTACCAAATTCAAGAGTGCAGATGGAGGCCATTATCTAGACTTTAAATATTATTCCATTTACATGGAGAGATCTTTAAAGGATCTAGAATAATAACTATGCATGTTTCATTTCTTTTGGTTAGTCCAGTCTCTGAAAGTTTTTGAGCATATTATTAACTGTTATTAAACTCAAATGTTAATTTCATGATTTTTTTCTTCAATTTTCACCATTAAATGGACAACAAATTTGTTCTGAACATATATGAAGAAGACCTAAAGGAAGAAGATGCTAAACACAACTTATGGTATTTTTTTTCTTTGGGGTACTTCTAGTAGTTTCAGTAAAAATCATATATAAGTAATTCATCCCTTTTTTTTTCTGGAAGTTTACATTTTAAATGACCCAGTCTCTTGCATCTCTAATTTTTCCCTCTTGCCTATAAACATGCTTAGGTTTCTCCTATTCCAAAAGGAAACCTTTCTTTCCTATATGCGAAAGTTCATCCTCCTATAATTTATTCCTGTCATCCACCTACATGACTACCTTTTTCCCTAATTTATTGACAACTTTGGTTTTCCCACTATCGTAAATTGATTTAAAAATCTGAAATTCAATCCAAAACTTCGCTCCAAACTCTCAAGAATCTTCATAATTAACCATCTTGGAATCCAGTTGTTATTTTTAAAAAGACAACAAACACAATATTTTATATATCAGATGAAACATAATTAACCAACAAAAACACAATCACAAATCAGCAGAATAAGCATCCTCAAAGTCATAAATTAAGATAATGAAATACAAAGAAGGAACAAATTATTTTGACTAAAATTAAAGTGGAGATAATAAGTATAAAAAGCATAAGGTTCAAAGACAAAGAAAACCATTTATAAGATTTAACATTTTACACCACTGGGAAAACATGGTGGGGTGAGAAACGTTCTCATATCTCTTCACTCGAAACAACAATAAGCTGAACATCTAAAACTCAACAAAAAACATCCAAACTTCACACTAGCACATCTGAGTGTGGGGTCTGCGCAGAAGAGAACCCCGGGTGTCGGGGGGTAGTCTGGGAGAAATAAAGAAGCTGCCTCTCACAGCCACCAGAGCTCCTTGTAGGAGGAGGAGGAGGGGAGAAGGTGTGGCAACTTCCCTGATCAGCCTGCCTGGAAGTACCAGGACTTTTCTACACAGCTGGCAGTAGGTCTCAGTCATCAGGGCAGAAAGCAAAGAAGCAGATGGGACAGCAGAGAAACGATAGTTGATTTTTACTGGCCGCGGTTGCAAAACCAAGGCTGAGCTGCAGCCTCTGAACCCCCAACCCAGAAGGCCCTTACCCCATACTCTCCGAGACTGATCACCACAGAACCCCAGGAGAATCTGAACAAAAGCTGCGGAGACTGAAGCCACCTCTCTCAGCCTCTGGAACTCCCTGTAAGAGAAGGGGAAGGGGGTCCATCCCCCCATATCTCCGAGACAGTCACCACTGAGCCCCAGGAGAATCTGAGCAAATGCTACCAAAACTGTTGCCAACACTGTCAGGGACTGAAACCAAAAGTAGCGAATGTGATTAAAATCTACAAGAAAATAAAAGAATTTAGGCTCTATGTAAAGCAGGGATCCAAGAAGCTTAGATGCCACCTACTGGAAACCGAAAGGAAAGGGCCTTCTTTGCAGCAGTCTAAAGAGAGTCCTTTATATAATGAATCTTCTTTCTGGAAAAACAACAAAATACACTTCCACTAATGCCCAGGCAGAGAAATAGTCCATTACACACCATGAACAACCAAGGTGACAAGGCATCTCAGAAAGAAAGAGAAAAATCTCCAGAAAATAAGTTTACAGACATAGAAATATGCAACTTAAGTGACAGAAAATTCAGGATGGTACTTCTGAAAAAACTCAGTGAGTTCTGAAACGAGTCATATCAACAATTTCAGAAATTGCAAAAACAACTATGAGCAGAGCAAGGAGATTGAAACCCTAAAAAAGAACAAAATAGAACTTCTCGAGATTAAAAAACACACTGCAAGACTTGAGAAATGAAATAGCAAGCCTAGGAAATAGAGTTGACAAAATGGAGGAAAGGATCAGTGATATCAGAACAGAAATCTAGAAATAAATCAGAAAGAAGAAGAGAGAAATCGAAGAATGAAAAATAATGAAACAGAAATACAAGAACTACCTGATACCATCAGGAGAGGAAACATAAGAATAAGGGGCATTACAGAAGGCAGGGGAAAAAGCAGGGACTAGAAAACATTTTCAGACAAATAGTGGATGAGAATTTCCCAAATCTAAGGAATGGGCTGGAACTTGGAATTCAAGAAGTTAACAGAACACCCAATTTTCTGAACACAAAAAGGCCTTTGCCAAGATACGTTGTATTAAAATTATCAAAAATCAATGACAAAGATAAGTTCTCAGAGCAGCCAGGGAGAAGAAAAACGGTAACGTATAAAAGAAAACCCATTAATTATCATCAGACTTCTTAGTGCAGACCTTACAAGCCAGAAAGGAATGGAATCAAATATTTAAACTATTAAGTGAAAGGAACTATCAGCCTAGAATAATGTATCCA
>NW_011888987.1:850217-851543 GCF_000151845.1 Pteropus vampyrus | reverse complement strand
ACAGAAAAGGGGAAAAATCAAAGATCCAAATTCACAAATGGAAATGGAGAAAAGGCATGCGCAGAAGAAAATGGACAACTGTATATATATATTCGTAATGGTAACCACAATACATATGTGTAATGGTAACCACACACCATAGAGTCAGAACTGAAGTCTATAACATAAAACAAGACGAATCAAAGGCAAAACACACAAAAGCCAACCAAAATAAAGAAAACGGAAACACAATGACAAGGAAACAATGGAAACACCAAGCTACCAGAAAGCAAAAGATAAAATGCCTATAAGAAGACCTCATATTTCAATAATTATCCTAAATGTAAATGGACTGAACTCACCAATAAAAAGACTTAGAGTTGCAGAATGGATCAAAAAACAAAATCCAACCAAATGCTGCCTCCAGGAGATACATCTCAGCTCCAAAGGCAAATATAAACTCAAAGTAAAAGAGTGGAAAATGATATTTTAAGCAAATGGCATTCAGAGAAAAGCAGGAGTAGCGGTACTAATATTAGACAAAATAGATTCAAAATAAAAAAGGTAAAGAAAGATACTGAGGGACACTTCAAAATAATAAAGGGAATCATGCACCAAGAAGACATAACATTTATTAATATCTATGCTCCCAATCAGGGAACCCCGAAATATGTAAAGCAATTACTAATAGAAGTAAAGAGAAAAACAGTCCAAAACACTATTGTAGTTTGGGACCTAAATACCCCACTGTCAGATATGGACAGATCATCCAAATAGAAAATCAAAAAGGAAGTAACATCCTTAAATGACACATGAGAACAACTAGACGTAATTGACATTTACAGAGCCTTCCATCCCAAAACAGCTGCTTATACATTTTTCTCTAGTGCACATGGAACATTCTCAAGAATCAACCACATACTGGGACACAGAAATAGCCTCAGCAAATATAAGAGGGTTGAAATTACACCAATCATATTCTCTGATCATAATGTTTTGAAACTAGAGATCAACTGCAAAAAGAAATCAGGAAGAACCACAAGTACGTGGAAATGAAACAACATACTACTGAAGAATATCTGGGTCAGAGAAGAAATAAAAAGAGAGATCAAGAGATACATAAAAATGAATAATAATGACAATACAACATATTAAAACTTTGGGGACATGGCAAAAGAGATCATAAGAGAAAGTTCATATCATTACAGGCCTACCTCCAAAAACAAGAACAAGCCTAAATAAACAATCTAATGTTTCATCTTAAAAAACTAGAAAAGGAAGAACAAATAAAGCCTAAAGTCAGCAGAAAGCAAGAAATCAGCAAAATTAGAGCAGAAATAAATGAAA
>NW_011888987.1:847899-849358 GCF_000151845.1 Pteropus vampyrus | reverse complement strand
GGAAAATTGGAAGGCCATCTGCAAAAGAATGAAAATAGACCGTTATCTATCACCACACAACAAAATTAACTCAGAATGGATTAAAGACCTGATTATAAGACCTGAAACAATAAAATGCATAGAAGAAAACATAAGAACTAAATTCAAGGACAGAGGACTTAAAGAGGATTTTATGAATTTGACTTCAAAGGCAAGGAAAGTAAAAGCAAAAATAAATGAATGGGACTACATCAAACTAAAAAGCTTCTGCTCAGCAAAAGAAACTGTCAACAAGATAAAGAGATAACCATCTGAATGGGAAAATATATTTGCAAGCAATGCCTCCGATAAGGATCTAATATCTAAAATATACGAAGAACTCATACAACTCAATAACAACAAAATATAAACAATCCAATCAAAAAATGAGCAGTGGACCTGAACAGACACTTCTTATAGGACATACAAATGGCCATCATATATATGAAGAGATGCTCAAGAACGCTAGCTATTAGGGAAATGCAAATCAAAACTACAACATGATACCATCTCAGACCTGTTAGAATTGCTATAATCTATATGACAAGTAATAACAAATGTTGGAGAGGATGTGGAGAAAAAGGAACCCTCATACACTGCTGGTGGTGAGACTGCAAATTGGTACAGCCACTATGGAAAACGGTATGGAGTTTCCTCAAAAAACTAAGAATTGATCTACCATAGAATCCAGCGATCCCTCTACTGGGCTTGAAAACCTATATCCAGAAAGATATTTGCACACCGATGTTCATAGCAACAGTATTCACAGTGGCCAGGATATGGAAGCAACCAAAGTGTCCTACGATAGTTGATTGGCCCATATATACAATGTAATATTACTCAGCCAGAAGAAGAGATGAAATACTGCCGTTTGTGACAACATGGATGGACCTCAAGGTAATCATGCTATGTGAAATAAGCCAGACTGAAAAAGTAGAAAATCATATGATATCACTTATATGTGGGATATAAACCTAAAAGTGACAAATGAATAGGACAAACAGAGACTCAGGGACATGGACAATAGACTAGCTGTTACCAAAGGTAGGGAGTGGTGGAGGAGGGGAGAGGAAGATGGGGTAAAGGGGGTCAAATATAAGGGGGAGGGGGAGGGTGAAGTGGGTAAAGGGGATCAAATATATGGTAGCTGAAGGAAACTATACTTTGCATGGTAATCACACAAAGAATATATAGATGTAAAATTATAATGTACACCTGAAAAATATGTAATTATGTTAACCAATGCTACCTACCCCAATAAACTTAATTAAAAAAAAAGATTTAACAGTTAAAAATAAAAGTCTACAAAAGAACAAGACTCAAGATTTTCAACAACACTGTGTACAAGAAGATAATGGGATAATATTTGAACTAGTAAAGGTAAAAAACTTTGAACCTAAACATTTATAACCAATAAAATATCCTCTAGGTATGGGGGGGG
>NW_011888987.1:836365-847117 GCF_000151845.1 Pteropus vampyrus | reverse complement strand
CCAATCTAGACCTTGTTACAGGCAGACCAACAGAATGATTCTTATTTATGATTCTCTGTGCCTCTGCCATGTTATCTTTCTGACCAAACATCTTGAACATCTCAAGGATTCAATCTATCTACCTCCTGAATTCAAGGTGGAATGGTTTCTACCCACTATCTTACTGAAATTCCTTTTGTTGCTATTTTCTTTTTACCTTTTTTCAATCACAGTCAACATTCAATATTATTTTGTATTAGTTTCATGAAATATATTTTCCCATCCGTTTACTTTCAGATTGTGTGTGTCTTTCTATCTGAAGTCGATCTCTTGTAGACAGCATATGTTTTCTTATCCATTCAGTGACCCTATATTTTTTGATTGGAGCATTTAATCTATCTACTTTTAAAGTGATTATTGAGAGATACATAGTTATTGCCATTTTATTATTCATATTTGTTCTTTTTTTCCTTTCGTCTTCCTAAAGAAGTCCCTAAACATTTCTTGTAATACTGAATAGGTGGTGATGAACTCCTTTGTTTTGTTTGTTTGTTTCTTTGTTTGTCTGGGAAGTTTTTATTTCTCCTTTAATTTGAAATGATAGTCTTGCTCTCTAAAGTTGTCTTGGTTTTGCTTTTCATAACTTTAAATATTTTGTGCCTATCCCTTTTGGCCTGCAAAGTTTCTGTTGGGAAGTCAGCTGAAAGTCTTATGAAGTCTTATTCCCTTGTAAATAACTAACTGCCTTTCTCCTGCTCCTTTTAGAATTCTTTATTTGCCTTTAACTTTTGACATTTTAATTATAATGTGTCTTGGTGTGGACCTCTTTAGATTTTCTTGTTTGGGACTGTCTATGTTTCCCGGACTTGTATGTTTATTTCCTTAGCCATGTTAGGAAAGTTTTGTCATTATGTTTTCAAACTTATCTTCCTTTTTTAAAATTCTTTTTTTTCTGCTCCAGTTGGGTGTTCTCTGCTACCTTGTCTTCCAATTTTTGACTAGATTCTCTACTTCATCTAATTTGCTGTTTATCCCTTCTGATATAGTCTTCATTTTAGTTATTGTATTTTTCATTTCTGACTGGTTCTTTTTGATGGTATCTATGTCCTTTTTTATGCTTACTACCTTTTTGTGGAAGTTCTCACTGAAACCATTCTCACTGAAATCAATTCTTCCCTTAAGTTCATTGAGCATTTTTATAATCAGTGTTTTGAATTCTGTATCTGGTAGGTTTCTTGTCTCCATTTTATTTAGTTTATTTTCTGGAGTTTTCTCTTGTTCTTTCTTTTCAGACATTGTTTCTTTCTTTCCTCATTTTGGCTATGTCTCTGTGTTTGTTTCTTTGTGTTAGGTAGATCTGCTAAGTCTCCCAGTCTTGGTTGGTTAGCCTTATGTAGTAGGTGCTTTGTGGGACCTAGTAATGCAGTTCTCTTGATCACTTGTGCAGGGTGCTCCAGGAGTTTCCCTTGTTTGGATTGTGTGTAGTCGAGGCTTGAGTGTTATTGGCTCTCAGTAGGTGGGATTGACCCTGTTTTTGTTTTTGTTTTTGTTTTTTGCTGTGAGAATTGGTCATGCCTACAGTATACGACCTGCTGCGTGGGGGCTGACATCATGGAGTATCTCAGTGCCTGCCAAGATTATCCTTTGTGTGTGCTATTTGTGGGGCAAACAGGTGATGCTCTAGTGTGGTCTGAAGCCAGTTTCTGGATTTTTTGGTTCTGGGGCTTCTTGGGAGTGGCTCCTGTGCATATCAAGATCAGCACAACCTATGACTGGCCCAGTGCTACCTGGTAGGAGCTACAAAGTGATCTGCAGTTGTTTGCTGCCTGTGCTGGATCTGGAAGTGTATGGAAGAGGCCACACTGTGAACCTAGACCACCTACTGCCAAAAATGGGCCTGAGGAAGCTCATCAAAAGGCTCAGAGCTCCCTGAGGCCTGCTACTGACTGCTAGTTGCCCATAAGGCTCAGCCATTGAAAGAGCCTTGGGTGGATTGAAAGTTCAGTGACCCAGGGTTTCAGGGAATCACTAGTGGGGTGAGTGGCATTCACCAGGTTAATGCAGATTCAGATTTGGTACCAGTGCTGAGCCTGAGGCCACTCAGCAAAAGATTCAGAGCATACTAAGGCCAGCTGCCAGGAGCCTGGGGCCCATGAACCCCTGAGAGTTGTCCAAGACAGACTGACACACAGGCCAGGGCTGGCTGTTCATTCCTGAAAATGCCTCTGGCAGTGTGCAGTTTGAGTGGGGCGGGATCCCAAGGAGTCACCAGGGCAGAGCAAGCTGAGTTCATGAGGCCAATTAAAATTTAGATTTGGTAGTTTTAGGGGAGAGCTCAACACAGGAAAGATTGTGTCCACCTATAGGCTACGCAGTAGGAGGGTTCAACACAGGGACAATGGTGATTGTCCCTCTGGCCCTCACCCTGAAGCCACACAACTCAGTCTCTCCCTCCATGTCTCCTAGGACCCCAAGCCACCGTGTCTGTGCAGGAGCCCAGGGTGAGTGCCTGGAAGCAGGACAATCTGTGCGTAAACCCTTTAAGATAACACCTGGGTTTCTAGCAGCCCAGATGGACAGAATATTCCCTGATGTTCACTGACAGATGTTGTGGGCAATTCTCTTCCTGGCTCTGGTGCTCTGGACTGGGGATCCTGGTATGGGCTAGGACGCCTTGCTCCTTGGCAGAAACTCCACAGTGGAGATATCCATCCCAATTCTCAACACATGGATATGGGACCAGCCTGTTTCACATCTCCTCCCATCCTACCAGTCTCCATATGGCTTCTTCTCTATATCCTTAGTTATAGGACATCTGTTCAGCTGCTCTTCAGCTGGTTCTCCAGGTCAATTGTCCTATGATTTAGTTGTAATTTTAACATGGTCATGGGAGGAGGTAAACACAGAGTTTACCCACTCTACCAACTTGACCTGTTGCTTTGATTGCTTGACTGCCAATTCAATAGATATTTATCAGTCTTTATTTTCCTACATTCAACTGCTACATTTGAGTATGTAGATTATTCCTTTCTTCTTTAAATTAACTCTTTTTTTGGCTTCAGTGACAACACACTGGTTATCTTTTTACTTTTTCTTTACGGCTTCTCTCCTCTGATCACCCTTAAATATTGGTCATATCCTCAATCCCATCCTTGGTTCACCACTTGCCTCACTAGAAATATGCTCTCTAAGAGCATATTTCTCATTCAGGTTTTCAACTATCACTCTGATGCTGACAACTCTCAAATCTCTTCAGTCTAGATTATTCCTTCTCAAGGTAAACTTGGATATCTAACTGTCACTAGCATTTCTACATGGTGGTCTCACAGCCCTAGCATGTTCCAATAGAATGCTTCGTCATCTCTCGCTGGACTGTAGAAATAACTTCTCACCTCCAGGCTTCTTCCTTTGCATAGCTGATAGAGTAATATTAAAGTCTAACTGATTATAGCACTCCAGCCCCTACAGAGGTCAGTATTTCTGTGATTTTTCTATTGCCTACTTCTCTGATGTCACCTTTTACCACCTTCTGCCTCTCATTATCTGCTCACCTCATGCTCTTTGCTATCTCTATACTTTGCTCATGCTATCTCACCTGGTTAAATGCCCCACTAGCCATTTTCTTCTGTCCTATTATTGATAAATTTTTGATAAGAACAGCACTTCTGTGCTCCTATCTATACTTACCATTGCCCTTTCTAAATAATATTATAATTATTTGCTACTTTTTTTTTCTCTTCCTCACAATTTGGAGCTCCTAGAAGGTGCAGAAGATAAAAAAAAAAATGACAACGAATAATTAAAATATAGCATGTGCTGTGAAATGCTATAAGTGCAATATTTATCTACATGATATAGGTATTAAAATGAAAACACAGAGAATAGGCACCAAATCCATACAGAGAAATACCAAGGAGAGCACCTTAGAGAAGAAACCTGAAATGAATTTTGAAAAATGAGTTGGCATTATCCAGACAAATGGTAGAAAATGAATAAGTAGTTGGTAAAGAAAATATATAAAAAGAGAAAACCTAGCCTACATTAGAATCATATGACTGAAACCAATTGAGCTAAAACATAGAATGCCATGGGGATACTTAATAAGTTTGGGTCAGGAGGTGAGGGTTAAGTGTGAAAATGTCCTGCATACCATGAATACAAATTTGGATTCTATCCTGGAAAGATAAAATGCTATAAAAATGCTTATTTCGATTTTATGTTTTATTTTCTTGGACTTTTAATCACCAAGCTACTCATAGTTCTAACTTTAAAATCCTAAATCTAAAGATGGTCTCACAGACTTATTCTGTGGTAGCTATGATTTCTGGGGTCTTCTTAGAATTATGAAATGTTCCCTGATGTCACAGGAGGACAAGCTTAAGAGAAAGAAACACCAAAGGGTAGCAAGATCCACCATTTCTTGAGCCCCCACACTGCCTTTGTATTAGGAACTTTAAAAATGTAAGCATCAAAATAATTCTCCAAGGTGTAGAAATGTTGATGAGAGAGATTAAGAATTGAGACCACACATCTAGTAAGTGGTGACTATAGCCATGTTGTATGACTCTACAGACTGTACACATTCTGCTTTGTGACATGGAAAGGACTCTTCACACCAAAGAATATTAGAAAATTACAAAAATGTAGGATGTATCTTAGCTATTATAGAGAAGACTATGAATAAAGTCAACATGTGAAAATATGTGCATGATAAGTCAAATTCAAAGAGAACACGCATTGATCAAAACTATAACAGATTGATTTAAATTATAATTAAAAGGACATCAATGATGAAAGAGACTTCTATATACACATTTCAAAGTATAATGGTAAGAAAATGGTGCTGCCAAAATTGGAAAGCCATGTGCAAAAGAATGAAACTAGACTGCTATCTGTCACCATACACCAAAATTAACTCAAAATGGATCAAAGACCTAAATATAAGACCTGAAGAAAACATAGGTACTAAACTCATGGACCTTAGATTTAGAGAGGGTTTTATGAATTTGACCTCAAAGGCAAAGGAAGTAAAAGAAAAAATAAATGAATGAGATTATATCAAATAAAAAAGCCTCTTTACAGCAAAAGAAACCATCAACCATCAACGAAACAAAGAGACAACCAACTAAATGTGACAAGATATTTGCAAACAATGCCTCCAGTAAGGAGCTAATATCCAAAATATATAGAAACTCATACAACTGAATGATAACAAAAACAAACAATCCAATTTAAAAACTGGGCAGAGCACTTGAACAGACACTTTTCCAAAGAAGACATATAGATATATGCAAAGGTGCTCAACTTCATTCACTAGCTATTAAGGGAATTCAAATCGAAACCACAAGATCCCACCTCACACCTATTAGAATGGCTCTCATCAACAAGACAAGTAATAACAAATGTCGGAGAGGTTGTGGGAGAAAAGGAACCCTCATACACTGCTGGTGGGAATGTAAATTTCCTATAGCCACTATAGGAAACAGTATGGAGGTTCCTCAAAAAATTAATAGAATACCATATGACTGAGCAATCCCTCTTCTAGCTATCTACCCAAAAATTTGAAGACATTTATTTGTAAAGATATATGCATTCCAATGTTCATTACAACACTATTCATGATGGCCAAGACAGAGAAATAATAGAAGTGCCCTTCGATAGAAGATTGGATAAAGAAGATGTGGTACACTCATACAATGAAATATTATTTGGCTGTGAGAAAAGATGAAATACTGTCATTTGTGACAAAATGGATGGATCTTGAGATTATCATGCTAAGCTAAATAAATCAGACAGAAAATGTTGAGAAACATGATTTTACTTATTTGTAGGATGGAAAACAGAAAGCAACAAATGAACAAGACAAACAAAACAAACTCTCATAGACACAGACAATAGTTTAGTGGTTACCAGAGGGAAAGTGGGGAGGAGGGAGGTAATAAGGGTAAAGTGAGTCAAATATATGGTGACAAAAGGAAATTTGACTTTGGGTGGTGAATACACAATACAATATACATATGATGTATTATTAAATTGTACATTTGAAACATAATTTTATTAACCAATGTCACCCCAATAAAGTTAATAAAAATAAATAATAAATAAATAGAAAAATTTTGTCTGTAGTCAATATGCACATTGCCTTTAGAACAGTCTTGGAGCGTCCAAACCTTCCAAGCCATACAACTCTGTTTGGCTAATACCACCTAAAAGATCAGTAAGATCACATAAATGTCCTTTATAATGTGCAGACTTATTAATTTTTTTAAAAAGGTAAACTGTGTGCCTAAGGAATAAAAATATTTACTAAGAAAAATTGAGAAGATTGATATGTGTTAATTATCCTTTCTCATTTTTTAGAAAACATTTTTTAAGATACATAATAAGATCATTTTCTGGATTTTGCCTAGAATGGACTGGCATATGCATATGCTTTGGGATTTGTTTTTTCCTTTAAAAATCAATCTTCCACACAAGGAAATGAACTTTGGAAGAAGGGGGTTGTAAAATAAATTGTATTGGGTGAGTTTTAATATTTACTGTACAGATAATTTCGATCCTACATATAATTTTATGATCTTCATAGAGTGAATAGACAACCTATTTCTACATTTTTTGAAATTCTTTATATACTCACTGCTGAAAAGTTTTAGTAAATATACATATAGAGATTTATAATCAGTTTTGGATTTCAAAGAGTTGTTTTGTGGTTGTTTTATATTGCATTAAACAGTCTACCAAGTACTTAGTCTTTCCCTTTTTTCAGATTAACATAAAATTTACACGTGCACAAAAAAATCTTTCTTTAACATTTAGAATTCAAATGATGGGATACTGAGCATTACTCTTTTGTACCTGGAGGCTACAGACGTAATAGCAAAAAAGCGGTGACCTGAAATCAATATTATCCACCAGGAATGTAGATGGGAGATTAAACCTGGGAGCTCATAGGACAATGGCTTCATCTAGTAAATCAAATGGATAAAAATAAAAAAGAAATAATAGAAAGCTCAATTATTAATGTAGTTTTTCTACATTGAGATATTAAAGTAAGTCTTGTTCCTAGTTCTAGTTGTTTCTCAGTTCTATTCATTCTTCAACATTTTTTGAAGGTTTATTTATAAGCAAGTCATAATAAATAACTCCATGAAGCTAAATACTCCCATTAATTCTGTATTCTCATCACCTCTAAATTCCTCTTATTTAGTAAACAGTAGGCAAGTATGTTTTGAAAACAGAAATGAATAATCAATAGTAAAAAATCCAGATATAATTTCATAAAATATTAAGTGCAAGATTATTAGTCTTATTTTAATGAATGTTTCTAGAGCATATATTTACTATTATTTAAACAGCTTCTGCATGTTTTATCTTAATGGATATTTAAGACAATGTAACTATTGATAAATATTTTAACTAAAGTTATCAGAAAACCTTTACAATTAAAGCTAAATCTCCTTAACATAATTACGTTTAGAGATTATTTTAACTCGCATTGATACATAACTTAAATGAGTATTAAAATGAATTGTTATATTTTATTATGCATAATAATGTGTTCATAACTAATTATTATGAATTAATAAATTAAGATTCCCTTTTGTTAAATGAATTTGTACTGGGAATATTTACTATAAAATATCAACTTCTTTCATTTTTTTCAAAAAATGATTATATTGTTTTAAGAGTAGCCATTAGACAGACATACATGCCATTCTACATTGTCATCTTCTTTCCCAAGAGTTAGCAACTTGGCGAGTGGATTTCCAGTGGGACCAGCATCATTCTGAGGAGATGGGTGTGCATACTGTAACAGAAGTGCACTGCCTGGTGTTGGAGGGTAGGACCGTTTAAGAGTCTGGTTGATGATCTGGTGATCAAGGGTCATGAAGGGTTTTACTTGCTGTCTTTGGATTTTCTGTAGCTGAGTCCCTGCAGAACTTTCCAGGTGTGTGGGGACCTACAAAATAGAAGCCAAACAATTACAATATGTAGCATTATCTGGTAAATCAAAGTTCTATTTTCAATAATTGAATTATGGCAATAAATAAACTAAAATGGAACTGTTAAAATTGAAATAAGCTCAGTGTAGAAACATTGGAAAATAGAGAAAAGTGAAAAAAATCATCAAGATTTTCACCATCTTGTTTCTCTCAAAATATATAGCCTATACTTTTATCGTAATTTATGTAAGATATTAATAGATTATAGTTTTTAAGAGGCAATTTAAACTTTACTAAAATATTTTAAATTCTGTGTTTTTAAGAATATCCTTCAAAATTACATGCAACTGAAACAAAATTTGGAATAAATATATAAGCAGCAATAATTTTTGAAGGTCTAAAAAAGAAAGGCTGAAATAATGCAAGGAAAATATAGCTGACTCACTATTATTAACGATTTTTATATAATATATTTCTTAGGTTTTCTTATATTATAAATCTAAATGTTCTATGGGATATTATCACAACTATCATTTATAAAACTGAAAAACAAACAAAACTCATAGACACAGACAACAGTTTATTGGTTAACAGAGGGAAAGGGTGAGGAGAGGTAAATAAGAGTAAAGGGGGTCAAATATATGGTGATGAAAAAAGATTTAACTTTTGATGGTGAACACATAATGCAGTATACAGATGTATTATCAAATTATATGCTCGAAACCTACATAATTTTATTAACAAACATCACTCTATAAATTTAATTAATTGATTAATTCATTAATTTTAAAAATTATCCGGGAGGGAGCAGAAACTAGAAATGTATATATAAAATAGTAAGCGTGATACTTTAGGTGTGGTGAAAATCTGGTGATTTTTTTTCACTTTTCTCTATTTTCCAATGTTTCTACACTGGGCTTATTTCAATTTTAACACTTCCATATTTTCACTTTATAATAACAATACTATGAATTGACTGAAAAAAAACATTCAGAGAAAAATCTAACCAGTGTCATGTGCCAACTAAGCAACTGGCCAGTATTCTGAAACCCTTTTTTCAAAACATAGACTTAAAATTCTGGGCATCTTCAGTCTAGCTATCATAGTTAACGACATACCATTATTTGTATGAGGACAATTTTAAGCATTTCAAGCTTTTCTTTTAAAAGCCTCTGAAAGTAGCATCGCCTGACAGTCTCCTTTATATTTACTAGGCTGTGATGTGGCTCCTAATACATTTTCCTCAAGTGGCCTATGTATAAACCTATTTAATATTTCCCTCATGTTATACAATAGTAAAGATTGCTGTACAGTGCTTATTTTTTCTTTTATATCAGTTACACAAACTACTCCTTAAATCCCTTAACATGCATTAGCCCAGATAAATAGCCTTTATAAAGTATTTTGCATTTAAATTAGCTGATTGGGGTATAATATTGTAGTAGTTACTTTAGTTTAATTCTGTTATGCTGACATTTTTAGCATTATTTTAATTGTACTACCATAAAATAATTTTTCAGGCATGTAAAAAAGATTAAGATTGGTAATAAAGATTACACATATTACTAATTATATTGCTATGAGCTTTAAAGTTGTAAAAGAACATTTCATTAAAATGCCAGGGTAATTTTTTTAAGGTAGCTATTCAGGTTATCTTTCAGTTTTAAGTTAATTATTCTTTATCTGCATACATTTACGAAATATACATTTTAAATAACATTTTCAGATTCACAATCTGAAAGATCTTTCACACAATGTAACTGAACACTACATTCAGAACAGTGTGTATTTACAAATGAAAAATATCTCTTATTCTTGGAAAAGTATGTCGAATCAATATTTATAACACTTATTAACTAATTTATTTCTCACTTTTCATCCACTGGCTCTAAAAGCCATCATTAGAGTACTTATTGCATTTTGTGTTACATCTGGAGCACAAGAGAAGTCATAGATGTGATCTCAGGGCCAAAACAGTTTTCAATGTAGTTGGGCAGCATTAAAATCAACTATAGCAGAAAACAATGATAATAATAATATGCAACAGGTATAGGCACTGTGCTAAGCAATTTACACACAATATTTCATTTCGTTCTTGTTACGACCTTTGGAGGTAGATGTTATTAATATTTCCATTGCACCATATAGATGAAGTCACTGAGTCTTAGAGAGGTTAGATGACATGCCTGTTATTGCTCTAGTAAGGGCTGGAGCTGGAATACAGACCCTGCCTTTCTTAACACTATACATATTGGCTCAGTAATGTACACAATAAATTAAAAATACCACAAAAAGCAGTGGTTTTAAAAACTAACTGGAAGAGAAAAATGCTTATAAACCAGGAGTTGGAAGGAGATGGTCCTGCACAGGGAGCAAAGGAAAGGAAAACTCAAATGCAAAATGATCAAATGAAGGAAGACAAGAAGTTGGGAGACAGTCACAAAATTAGTCATGAAAAGAAACTCACATGAATACTTTTTCTTTCTCCAAGTTAAGATTACCATTTCTTCTTTAGACCACTGTATACAGAAATATAATAAAACATAAAGTGGAATCAATTCTAATTTTATCCAAACTATTGGTTATTTCTAGGAAATTCCAAAAGTTTAGTGGGCAAAAGTGAAGACTGTCTTGAACCCTATCTAGATAATGCCTGTAAACTAAGCATAAGAGTCTAAAAGTTTTGTGGAACAGAGAAAGAATTAATGGAATGTGACTAAACTACTCCCCAGATTAATCTCTGTCTTTTTCAATCATGTACTGATATCAGAACAATGAAACAAATAAGTATAAAATGTCAGTTAAACCATGTGCAGCCAATATCCACAAC
>NW_011888987.1:825967-834955 GCF_000151845.1 Pteropus vampyrus | reverse complement strand
ATTTTAGTGTTCTACACTGTATTCTTTTAACCTAATTCTTATATGGATTTCAGATACCATCCAGTGGATAATAAGAAGAGTATATTGTATAAGGAAATTTTAGAAAGAAATGGATAGTCATACTAAAAGAACTTTAAAGGACTCCGCCAACTCTGTGATTCTCTATGTATAAGGTTGTATATATTACATACACTACTTTTATCACAGCACCTTAAGTATTGCTATACATTTATATTTATGTAGGCTTGTATATATTTTAGCTTCTTTAAAAATGTCATTTTATTTAAAAAAAAAAGCATATGATAATGGTAAAAGCCCTCAGCTGATAGTGCAGCATTCAATCCACAAACATTTAATGACAGTTTGTTCTTTGTTAAAGCCAGTCCCAAGGGGAAAGTCATTTCTCTCCAGAAAGCAGGTCTGTGACCCATGTGTCATCATCTACCTGGAGACCACTTATCTAAACTGAGGGCATCTAACCTGGGAGGAGATGAAACACCTTCTGGGTACAACTCTTTTTGAAACTCAAAACTAAAAAGTAATAGCAAACATCTCACAAGCAATTATCTCAATAACAATATCGCCATTAATTTGTCTAGCCAAACAAATAAAGCAGGCAAACATGGGCACCTACTTAATAAGCGTGTTTAGATTATCCGCAAGTACATAAACAGAAATATATTCAACCAGAAATAAATTTTCTAAATATATTACTGGGTGATAGTAAATAAAAATATATACACTGTCATCAAACACATATACACACACATATGTGTGCATGTACACACACACACCAAAAAGCAATTCAGAGAATCCCATTGACTATGACAGCCCTTATTTAATTTTCTTAATTTTGTATAGAGCTTGAATTTAATAAATGAAGTAAAAGCTTGGACTTCACAAGTGAGTAATAGGTAACTATTAATTATGTTCCTAGTACAGAGATATATAAGAGGAAATCTATTTTGGGGGACTTATGAATCTACTACCTCCTAGGTATCTACTCATAAAAACCATATGACATTTGTTAATGTTCTGTGGTAAAGATTAATAACTCATTTTTTCAAACCTTACTTTCTTCACAGCAGTCTTTGGATATGATATATCCATAAATCTCATCTTGACCAAACCTAAAATTATATAGTCGAGTTGTCTGATTGAGATATAACTACTGAACAAAGTACGACCCAGTTCATCAAAAGTTTTACTTAGGTTTCTGAAATAACTGTCAGCATATTTTAGCCGAGTATTATATAATCCAAAGCTATTTGATAGATAATAATATAAAATGTGATTGTAACATATTCCTTCAGTCTCAATCATTTGAATTTGAATAATATCAATGGTGTGTCTTTGAGGAGTGACTCACACTTAAAAGACTTTAAAGAGACATGAATATTCTTAATCAGAGCTTTCCAAATTCAATAGTGTTCTGGCAGTAAAAATGCTTGCACTTCATGAGCATTCATATTTGCACGATAAAGTCTAAGCTTCTCTTATAATTAATCCAGCTCTATCTACTGAACTGATTTGTTTTGTTTATGTTAGTATCTCAGTAAAATTATCATTTTATGCCTTTTAAAAATTAGATAAGCCATCAATAACTGTGGTTAATTTAATCCAATCTACTTTTTAAGAGTATGTATATTTGGAATTTTTGAGCCATGAACGTCACTTAAGAATCACATCAGAGACTGACCACCCCCGTATTGGCTTTAAAACAATACAACAGCTATGAAAACACTACGGTCAACTGACAACATCATCAATAGCCAAAATAAATTAATATAAAACATTCAGAAAATTCAAGCCACAATACTTTAAAATATATTTCACATAGTGTTCACAGGTTTAGCGTTTATTAATTCTATAAATATTTTTGAGTGCCTACCACACACCAGGTTTTATGCTATTATAATTAGCTCTGGGGATAAAATTATGAACAAAATAGACATAACCCAGTCTTCAAAGAGTTCGCAATCTATTAGGAGAGACAGATAATTAAACATGTCATTATAATACAATGTAATAAACCATATGAAAGTGAAATGTGTCATAAAATCAAACAGAAAGACTTAAATAAAATGTGCACGAATCATTCAAATGAAAGTCAGTTTCTGCTACTCATTTCACTGATTCATTTGCTTAACAAATATATGTATGTCTATATATGCTAGCCACTTGGGTAGGTAAACATGCTTAGCAGTTTCTATTCTCATATAGCTTACGAAGAGGTGAAAGAGACAGGTTTTAATTTTTAAAAAATCACACAAATGACTAAATTTTCAAGTGCTATAAGTGATAAAAAGGAGAGATACACATGATTATGAGCATGTAGAAAAGATTATCTAGACAAAAGTTATGAGTAATATCCTTGAGGGAGGGATGATAGAGCTGAATCTGAAGGATGATAGGAACTAGAGAAAGAGTATAGAAAAAGCATTCCAAGGAGATGGAGCAGCATGTACTAAGACCCTGGTGGGAGGAAACGGGATGCAAAAAATGAGCTGAAAGGAGATAATGGGACTAGAACAGAGTTATTATGGTTTGCTATAAGGCTGGTGAGGCCTATAGAACAGTCCATGCAATCCTTTAGTCATATAGCTGTCTTATTTTTTTATCACAGGAAGGGAACATAGTAGTTTCATTGGATAAATTTTAGAGGGGCAAAAAGAGAGGCCAGGAGAGAAACAAGGGCTGCTTGAACTATGGTCCTGTAATCAGGGTAAGGTGGTCGCATGGAAACAAGCAACTGGATTCAAGGGATGTTAGAAATGGATTAAGAGATGACTCCTGAGTTTCTGGCTTAAGTGACTGAATGGATAGTGACACCCTTCCCAAAGAAGATTGGGTTGTTTTTCTTTGGTTTTGGTTTAGGTACTTTTTGCGGGGGTGGAGGGACAGAATTCTAACACTAGTTTGAAAACACTGAGTTTGTGATGTTTCGAAGATGTCCAAGAGGGTATGTGAAGTAGGCAGCTGGATATATGGGCCTGAAATTCAAAAGTAAGGTATGGGCTATAAATAAACTTTCCATGACGTCTATACTTAGGTGATAACTGATGAGATGATCGTTGGAAGATATACAGAATTATAAGACGAAAGGGCCTAGAACTGAACATGGTAGACTCCCAAATTTTGATTACACATAGGGAAATCTATTCTGATTCTAAACTCTGTTTTCTCCTAGGTCTCATTGATTTTTTGCAAATTTTGAAAAATGTTTATTTGAAGTTTGTGTATGTTAAATTGTCAAGTAAATCTTCCTTAATTAAATAATTATTTTTTGCCCTATTTCCAAAATTATTCACTAATCCATATGATATAGATAATGCATTATTTTCCTAGTCCAACTACATTACAACTCTCATGTTGTCACTCCTTAACCTTTTAACTGAAATTCCAAAACCACAAAGTTCTGAAAATAAGAAATAATTGATGAATACCCACTGGTGACAAAATCAAACATAAAATGAAGTAAGGTTATTTATAGTTTTTTTTTTATCCTGCTTATAGTAGATATCCTTATGCATTGCTGCAGATATATTAATGTATTTAATTATGGAATGCTATCCTTGACTCTTCTGGGGAAGTATCAAGGAATAAATAATATACATACCATATTACCTTTTAAATTCGAAAATATTGAGAATTCTGAACCACATTTAGCTCTAAATTTTTGGATAACAGATTTTGTACCTCTTTTTATCTATTGAGTGAAGAGCATGTAGAAAGGACTATGCTATATGTGTTGCATATATTATCTTATTTAACCTTATAATTTCATAAATAAAAACTAAAAAGGGCCTTCACAATTAGTTTTAAGAAACATAAGTACAATGTTTAATTGCTTTTTATTTTCAAAAATTACAATGCATCAAAAATTGAAATTCATATGCTATCTCTTGATAACATATGAAGAAATTATGAAATAAGGACATCTCCTTTCCAATTCAACAAAAATATTCAGTGAATGAAAGATGTATTTTTCCTAAGAATGACTTGTCCACGTGTAATATTATATTTTAAAATTATAAGCATATTTATATTTAGTGCTTTTGGTTATATTTAAATAAGTTAATACTACAGTTTATATGCTTTTTAGAATTTTCTCATAAAATTCAATTGTGTCTTGTAATTATGGAAATATACAAGTTCATTACTAAAGCTAGATTCATTAAAATGTCTTGTTCCTTTTCAGAAAAAAATGTTTATCTGGCTGCATTAATGCTTAAACATTAATATTTATTAGGAAGACTTTTATAAAGCAAAAGACAGTTTGCTTCAGAAATCAACAATTGTATTTAGATGACACTTTATATTTCACAGTTACTTTCAACTTAAAATAAAACTCTCATGTAATGCTTAAATGTATTATTTTTCATCCTTAGTATCGTGACCTTTTGAAATCATTTTCGTTATGCAGTTGTGAGTGTTCTTTCAAGGATGCAGAGAATAAAGGAGAAACAAGACTGACTTCTTTAAAAGGTCATATTTCAAATATCTTTGAAAGTGATCAATGCTTTTTTTAAAAATTTACATGTTCTAAAATATAACCAAAGCCATAAATAAGAACATCTGGGATAAAAACCCAAACCTCCCTATAATACTTGCCATCTCTTATATCATTCTGTTACAAATACATTTTTAATTATATCTTGATGGTTAGATTTGGGATAATATTAATATATTATTAACATAGGCAGACCTTATAAAAGAAATGAACTGGCCATTTACTACAGTCAAATTTATAACAAAGAAATTTATATTATTTTTATTCTGTAAGAATAAAAGGATCATAAATGTTTATTCCTGAAAAATATCCTAAATAATTTGAACGATTTCACTCTATGTTAGACTTGAAAACTTTTAAAATCTTTTCTCTACTTTGAATTGATATATGATCATCAATTAATGAAGTCATTTTTATCATAATAAAATGTCATCATTAGATCTGCAGTATTCTAGTCTAACCATTTTCTAAAGAATATGATTGGGGCATTTTAGATAATTAAATATTAAAATAATCTAGCTGAAAATGAGACTGAAATTATTCATTTTGACTGACAAACTGAAGAAAATGACTTTATTTCATAAGTATATTTCTATCACTCAAATTTTGTAGTTATTACTAGCATTTCAGGGGGAAGGTAAAATTTATATTTTCTTTGTTTTACTTAACTAGTAAATATGATTATTTTCTACTCTCTATGTCCTAAATGCAACTGTTATTACATTATTCACATTAATCAAATTATTCAAGTAATTATGCCTCCTTGTAGGAAAGGCCTTCAGTTACATAATTGTTATAGTTCGCCATACCCTTGTCATTGAAAAACAATGTTCTTTTAGAATCAAAGAAATATACTTCCATTTTAAGTTTTTTATGGTTATAGAAAGTACATAGCCATTAAACATTAATTCAAGGATACTGATCACAGGACCACATAGACTAGTTGAAAGCTCAGAGTGCAAAATAACAGTAGCCACAGTCACAAGCTGAATCAGTCCAGTGATTTGAGTAAGGACTTTTATACTCTGTAGATAAAGAAACTGAAGCCTACACAAGTTGTCAGACTTGCTCACAATCATATAAGCAAAAGAGTAAACTCAACTTTTCATCTTTTGATTGCAAGTAGGTTCAACTGCAAGTCATTTATTATCAGCTCACAAAGATAATAAAATGTAACTCCAGGCCCCACCATTAGGAAAAAATATGTCTTTTATCCCAATATAATTATGAATCAACTGACTCTGGTAGAAAAACCTCTGGAGTTGCTTACCTACTCTTAGTAGAGTTTGATTTGATTCACTTATAATTCTGCTTTTGTTTTATTTTATTTCACTTAGTCTGTTTTGTAACCTCATATATCTGAGTTCTCCATACAGTATGGAACAATATTATAATTGAAATCTACTATCAGAAAATATTAACTCTAGATGTCTTTAAGGTGCTTTGTTCCACTTTAGTCTCTAGATCTATGTATTAAATGTACACTGTTCTCAAGAGTCCTAGCTCTCTTCCCCAGGAGAAATTTTAGTTTATTATATTCTTTACCAATACCTTAATGTTTCTTTCCTAAAAACTTCTAACATTTTCACAAGAGAGAAAAGATCATGAATAAGGAGAAGAGATAGAGAAGGCAGAAAATATTTTCAGCCTTACTTGTTTTACATAAATATCATAACTATTCTATTTAATATTTTTAAATTTATATTCTATTTACTAATCTGAGCAGACTAACCAACTAAAGTAAAATTTTTTCATTGAAAACTAAAAGGAGAAAACAAAAATATATTATAAAATACATTGTTTTAGCTTTTTTAAACTTTTATCAATTATTTAATTATTCTGTAGGGTAAAATAATGCCTTCTTCACCACAGATGTTCACATCTTAACCCCCAGAACCTGTGAATATATAAGCTTACACTACAAAAGGGGCTTTGTGGGTGTGATTAAATTAAGGAGTTTGAGATGGGGAAATTATCTTGGATTACCTGGATGGGCCCTTTGTGATCTCAAGAGAGGGTCCTTATAAGAGGGAGGCAAGAGGGCTAGAATCAAACAGAAAAAGGTGTCACTGTGGAAGCAGATGTTACAGTGATGAATGTTGAGCCAAAGAATGTGGGCAGCCTCAAGAAGCTGGAAAAGGCAAGGAAACAGATTATTCCCTGGAACCTCCCAAAGTGTCAGCAGAATTTTCTACTGACACTTTGATTTTAGTCTTGTGAAAATGATTTCAGACTCTGTCCCCTAGAACTATAATGGTAAGAACTAAGATGGTAAATGTGTGTTGTTTTAAGTCACTAAGTTTGTGGAATTTTATTACAGCAGCAATAGGAAACTAGAATGTACTCCTTATTAATTCCAAGTTTTATTTTCTTATTCTTATAGCATTAAGGATTTTGTTGATGGCTTTTCAGAAACATCCTGCACGGAAATGCTGGTACTATGGGATTTCCCCTCATAGCTGAAGTCACTCAAGGAAAATCCTAACAGAGGTCAGTTCCCTAAATTTAATACCTTTAACTTATTGTTCCTAAAATGCTCCACTAATAGAAATTATAAAGATAAAATAGTCTTCTTTCCTTCCTTTCTTGTTTTCTCCTTCTTTCCTTCTCTTCCCTCCTTCCTTCTCTTCCCTCTTTTCTTTCTTTTTCTTTCTTTCTCTCTTTTTCTCCTTCTCACTCTCTGCCAAAATGATCTGAAAAAAGTATAGGTGAGGACAGATGAAAATAGAAAACTAGACAGAAGCAAGCTCATAAAGAGGAATAAATATTACCCTAAGCTTTGTTCTTATAACTCTGATGTGCCATATGAAGCTTTTTGTAGGATAGTAATATGATCACCTAGTATTTTAGAATATCTCTGAGGCAATAATACAATGACTAAATTATTGAATGACCAGACTGAGCACAAGAAGAACACTTAAGAGTTTTGGCAATATTCTAGGAGAGAAGAATAGGGGACCCCAGCTGGGGCAATAGTATTTGATACTAGAAAGATAGGTCAAATGTTAAACATTATGTGGAGGAATTAAACAAAATATACATATAGGACTTCTGATTGATTTATACATGTGGTGAAGGGGAAGGAATAGATAATGCTTCGGTCTGAAATGGGAAATGATGGAGAAAATTGCATTTATCAAAATAAAGAATAAAAGTAAGGGCAAAAGTTTTGAAGCAAAAATCATTTCAGTATCAGACTTAATGAAATCAGAGTGCCTGTGGAACATTCAAGAGGGAAACCTAGTAAACAGCTAGATGTATGGATTTAGAGATACCAATTTGGTGGCCTGCTTAGAAGTCATTGAATTAAGGTTTTAGATAAAGTCATTGAATTGGAGTTTTAGAAGAATTAGAATTAAAAAGACAAAATGCCAAGTAAAGAACTCTGAGAAACATTAACGTGTAATGCACAGGAAAGACTAAAAGAATCTCAGAAAAGTATAAGATAAATTAGTACAGAGTAATATGACAAAGACAAAGTGAGATAGAGTTTCAAGGGAAAAAAAACTGGTTAACAAAAGTCCAATACCACAGGGAAGAGAGAAAAGAAAGAGCAGAAGAGATTGCCGGCAGACTGGGAAATAATTGGGTCACTTGTGATCCTCAGGAGAATGATCTCAGGGACTTGGTGAGAATGGAAGTCATCCTACAGGGACTAGGGGGACATTGTGAATTGTAAATGAAGAGACCTCAGGGCTTAGCACTAGGCACTTTCTCCTCTCTCTCTACAATCTCCCAGAGGAGGATCTCATCTGCTCCCATGTTTTTGAATACCACCTATATGCTAAAGGCTATCAGATTTGCATTTCTGCTCCAGAACTGCCTATGAGGATGGACACTGGAATGCAACGACTTCAGAAGTGAATTGGAGGTGCCACAAGACTCGGCACTAGGCACTTTCTCCACTTTCTCATGTATGAGAATAATATCATCTATTCCCACAGTTATAGATACCATTTATATATTAACAAAACATAAATCTCAAATTTTTTCACTTTGTAGGAGGACCAGCTTATATATATTAGCAAGAAAGACACTGACACAGAGAGAGAAGGAGAGAGACTTCACAAATAACAAATATCTCAAAATTTACATGAGCAAGCATCATGATTATACCCCCACAAAACCAGTTTCTCTGCAGTTTTTTCCAAATCAGTTAATGGCATCATTATTCATCCAATTTCTCAACTCAGAAACAGGATAGTCTTTCTTTCATCTGTTATTTCCCTCACCAGAAACATATAATCTACCCTGTCCATACTAGCTCTCAAATGTGTCTCAAACAGATCCATCTTAATCTCTATTACCAGAGCTCTAGTCCAAGACACAATCATCCCTTACTGTGAGTCCTCTGCTACTAATTTTCCAGCTCTTTCCATTTCTCTCTTCAACTGTTCCTCATATAGCCTTCAGTTGCTTCTCATTTCATATAGAATAAAAACCAGTTTCTTTGTTATGGCCTACAAGTTAGATAG
>NW_011888987.1:803695-823382 GCF_000151845.1 Pteropus vampyrus | reverse complement strand
AGTCTTTGTTCCTCATCTGAAGTGATTATTAAAATGAAGCTGCTTACTTTTCAAAGTAACAATTTTTAATACTGAAGAGGGAACAATTCAGCAGGCAGCAGCATGAATCACTACCAGACAAATATATTTGTACATTTTTATAGCCTAAGGAAATAATCCTAAATGTGTAAAAGATTTGAAGCATCAAGATGATCATTAGAACATTATTAGTAATGATTCTATAATGTAGAACGTATAAAATTTAAGCATATGCCCTGATGGACTCTCTATAGCATTCTTCAAACTGTGAGATTTAATTTACTTTTCATTTTTACTGAGGTCAAAGGGCTTTATTACTAAAAACACTTCATCATAAATGACTAGAAAGTATAAACTTTGAAAGCAAAGCTAAAGTAAGCTACTTTTCCCTCTATTAATCATGTAATTAAAAAAATAGAATGATACATCAAGTGACTCTAACATAAGAGAAAATATGACTATTAAGCAAACTATTTTAAGAAGTGTCATCATTTTATTCATTACTGAAACTCTGGCCCTAATTTCTATCTAGTCTTACCACTAAACCTATTTAATAAATGTACATAAGATAGCATCTAAGTTCTGAACATTTCCAAAACACTTCCATGGGAAAAGTTAGAATTTTAGGAGTGTTGGAAAGCAGCACATGAATGTCTTTCAAACAATAATAGGATATTTCAAAATCTCAGTATAAATGCACTAAGATACTCAAGCAATATAAACCAGACCTTATAACAATGTGCTTACAGCAGACAATAACCTTGTTATATTCTCCCCATAAATGTGAGCATAAATCATCCTCTGTGTCTTTATGGTGGTGTTTTTGTCTTACCCAAACCTGGAAGCTCATTTCAAAGTAAATTTCCTAAAGGAACATAAGCACAGATATATAAAGGGGCTTGCTTTTAAAAAGCAGCTCAGATAATAATGTCGATCTGATTCTCTTGCCTCAGCAAAGGTTTTGTTTGGTGTTTTGTTTTGTTTTGTTTTGTTTTGTTTTGTTTCTTTCTTTCATGAATTCTTTTTCTTAGAAGGAGTACTATTAGTGGCAAGGTCAACTTTGCCTTACCACAAGTCATTAATGACTGAATTGGTAACCTGATATCTGAGAAGTCATTTGCTGTCATACATCTGTCATCAGCCCTTCAGAAGAGTTAAAGAATACGATGCCTTATTAGGATTTGACCAAGTTAGAGTAGAGTTTCATTCTTATTGAACTCTGTATATGCATTGGGGAAAATGTGATTGTTTTTCAGCCTATAAATATATTGCCAGCTCTAGCAAGCAGCAAGACATCTCATTCTAGAAAGTCAAATGCTGCAATGCGTCACCTTCAAACTTCTCTCACTGGTCCCAGAAAAATAGTTACAGATTTCAAATAATGTTATTTAAAGTAGATTCTGGTATACAGACACCCACGTCCTCCAAAGTTAAATTTTCTAGTTAGATTGTCTCCAGTCAATCTGACCACTTAAACCTGACAGGGAAGCCAGTCAAATATGCAGTCACAGTGGGCCAAAAATCTGTCAAAATAGTTTGCTTAACTGGTGATTACCTCTTGACTGACTTGAGCAGTCAAGTTAATCAAAACAGTCAAACCAGGTTTTCCATGTATACACAGTTTTACTTCTTCCTGTTTTAGTAGGTGTGCCCTGTTTATATATTTGACAGGACTTTTATTAAGTTACATTGTTTAAGAGAAACAAGTTGGGAATCACTTCATAAATTATATAAATGTCTAAGCACTACACTGTACACCTAAAACTAATATAAAACAATATTGAATGTCAACTGTAATTGAAAAATAATTTTTAAAATAAAAGAGAAACAAGCCAAAAAAGTTGTGAGCAACTAGTTTAACAATTAGGGCTCTCTTCAGAATTGATCCTCAGTTTCAACACAGAGGAGAAAAGGCTCTCTGGGCCTGCCTGAGAGCTACAGAAGAGAGGCAAGGGGGAGGGGCGGATAAGAGAAAAGCACCATAGGAGCCAGAAGGACCCGTACACATAGCTTCTAAGGTTTCTTGGTTAGAGGACTGAGGCATGTGTCTTTACAAGGGAATGGGCTCTTTGAGATTAATTAAAACACTTAGAAAGAACACAGTATAGGGTTTGATGACATAGGTGTCACTGTTTATAATGGTTTTCCATTCTTAGTGTGAATAGCCATTTTTGTCTGAAAAAAGATAAGTTTTAATAATCCATTTAAATAATTTTAAAATGAAGGTGAAGGTGATTTAATTACTCAGCTTGCACAAATAACAATTTTGAATTGCAGTCTGTTGTTTCAAAAGTATTGGTAGAGCACAGTTAGGATTGCAGATTTGGGAATTATCCCACCTGGCTTCAAACATGAGCTTCTCACTGACAAGTTATGTGTCTTTGGACCAAATATTTCTCTCTCAGGATGTAAATACTCTTATCTGTATTATCTGCAAGAATACTATTCAATTCCTAGGATTATTCTTATTATTAAATAACTTAATGAGAGCATGGCACTTTCAATAGGGTAGGGTAAGAAGGGCTTGCTGTAGAGAGACATCTGACCAGAGGAAGATGATCTGGCTCAAATTCACCATAACTGTGAGAGCATCTTACTCAAACAAAGTATTTTTATAAAGTACCAAAATTCTTTTATACCAACATCTTATGTTTGCTTGGTCTTGCTCTAATTAAAAGTTTTATCATTTAATATTTCTATAATTTCTAATAACAATACTAATAAGTATATGGTTAAAATCTCTAGGTACCTGTCTATGCAGGCATTGAGCTAGGTGCTTTCCTCTCACTTTCACATTTAATAACCATGAAACCCAATGAGATATGTCAGATTTACATGAAGAAACTGAGTTTTAATCAAATTACATGAACTTTCTGGGATCAAACAGCTAGTTATGACAGAGCTTGTTTTAAAACCTAACCATCTTACTTTAAAACCTATGTTTATTCTAATTCATCATGTTTCTAAGAATTTATAATCTAATACTTGTTTAATTAATAATAACATACTTCTGATTCTACTAGCAATGTAGGGTAGTTGATATTGCAGATTTGGAACTCCTAAAAAAATTGTTTATTGGGCCCCTGAAGGTATTTACAAGTAAGTCAGAGAAGCCAAAATGCTTGAATATTGGCCTATCATATCCAAAGCTCATGTTCTTTCCACTTTCTAAATTGCCACTTTGGGTTCCAAAAAAAAAACAAAATAAACAAGTCTGAAATATAAAACTCACATATTCCAAAGGACTTAGAGCTAGAAAGGATTTCAGAGACTGGTTAATTCAACAAGTACAAAATAGAATGTCTTGTTAATTGAAGATGGCTGGAGCATCAATAAATAGCCTACAAACAAAGCAATTGTTATGACATTAAAACCTTTTGAGTTGTTTCCTTGGTTGATTTTATTGTCATTGATAGAAGTAGTAATTTCAGACAATAATGTACAAAAGCCTAAAGACTTCGAAGGACCATGAATGAATGATACCTCTGGGACGAGCCCAGGCTTTCAGCTAAAACTCAACATAGTAGGGTATAATCCAACACGCAGGATTAACATCTCAGGAGACTTGCCCTAGGTCAGCTCATCTCTCTGTGATGCCTTATCCTCTAGATGGAAATAAAAACAGTGAACTCTCTTAAATGTGCCCTACAGTCTGATTAAAGATTGAAAAGGTCTCTAAAAATCCACAGCACTCCCAGGAAAAAATGCTAAATATCATTATCATTATTACACCAAATGCCATAATTTGGTCTCCTCAGATTTCCTTTTTATGTAGATTCCATCAAACTCTGACTTTTGACTTTTTGCCTCTCTGACCAAATCTCCAATGACAAAGCAAAGGGAAATGTTGAGGCAATTAGTGGGGAATGGAAGCAATTAATTCCCTTTTTTAGTGGAGACCTGGCCTCTGTGAACTGGTTTAACCAAAAATAATCAATGACCTTTCTATGACCAAACTGAAGCAAATCTACTTGATATTTGTCACCGGTTATCCATCTACTGCTTCAACATTAATGAGTCTCTTCACTTTGCTCCTTTCCTTTATGAAATAGAGCCACCTATTCTGGTCCCTAGTTACTTCTGCAACTGCTATTTTTGCAAATCTAATACAGTCAAAGACCTCGTTATCCATATGTAAGTCTAACCATTTTTAGCAAAGCTATGCTTTCTGATTTCCCCAAACCTTCACCCTTGCACTGTCTCCTCCTGCTATAGAGAAGGGTATTTGTTCAAAATGAATGAAATAGAATGACAAAGACAAAGTTTAAATTTAAAAGTAGTCAAAAAATGATTGTATAATTTACCTATGTCTAAGCACCATGCAGACCTCGATTAAAGTCCCTGCTGTGTCACTTACTCACTGGTTACCTTGGGAAAGTTACCTATCCTTTGTAAGCCTCACTTTTCTCTTCTTAACAATAAAGTTAACAGCACTTGCCTCAAGGGTATTGTCAGGCTCAAATGAGATGATACATGTAAAGTCTTGTAGTACCAGATGAGAGCCCAATCAATGTTAGCTATTATCAACTGGTGAAGAAAAGAGAAAAGAAAAGAAGATTTTGTGTAATATAGCTGATATCAATACTCATTAAAACTCCTCTAAGGTGACTGCTACTCAAGTAGATTAGTTAACATTTACCGACTCCCAGTTATCCCCCAGTAGAGAACTTAATATTTTAGCTTATGCATTTATTTTATAAATTCTCTCCTTTTCCTAGTGTAATCTGGAATATCTTTGCTCGCTATTTTGTTATCGTTGTCATTTGTTTTGTCTTTAGATAAATACATCTTAAGCAACTAATAAAAGTTTGTCATACATTTTACTGGATGTGTTCAATAGGACTGAATATAAGTGAATTTAGATAGTTTAATACACTTAGTATTTTATGTTCGAACAAATAGAATTGCAAATTAATTGGCAATACATTATTAGAAAATATAGAAAAGTAGAGAGTATCTATGAAGAAAAGATAAATTAAAGATCACTTCCCAAATTATGCAGAGTTGCTTCATCCTATACTTCATTTTGCTCTGAGAGTTCTGTCCTAAGGCAGAGTCCTCTGAGGCTGTTTTCAGAAGATATTGAGAAGGAAAAGGCCAGATATGTGAAATAGTAGCCTATGGTTATGTCTCATACTCTAAAAATCTGTCCAAAATGTAAGATTATGGATCCCAAAGGAAGAAGGAGAGAGGTCCTACCTTTGAGCTCTGAGCTGGATTTCCAATCTTAGAGCTCCCACATCTAATATAAGTTTGATACCCCAGGAATAAATTCAGAACTACTCTTCAGGAACAGGAAACCTAAACTTTATACCACCACCAGACCCCTCACCCTTCACACTCAGTCCCGGTCCCATTCCACTCACCACAAATTAAAATAGTCAGGAAATACACACACACACACACAGATGAGAGAGAGAGAGAGAGAGAGAGAGAGACAGAGAGAGAGAGAGAGAGAGAGAGAGAGAGAGAGAGAGACTTATTCACAGTCACATGGCAAGTTAGTAGCAAGCTAAAAATGCTGAACTTCCTATTTCACAGTGTGTTCTATCAGCACTAAACCAAGCAACCACAAAGAAATCACTGAATCACTTGCAAACATTTGTTTGGCCCACTGATTGAGAGCTAATCCATGTTCAGTTTAAGTGGTTATTTCAACAGTGAAAAATAGCAGTCCACCACCTTTGATTTTCTTATGAAGTAGGTTATATCATATTTTTAGCAAAATACTTGTCTTTGTCTTCTATTCTTTCCAGAGGTGCAACCACTTGCAAAGTATTATCCAGAAACAGATGTTTGTCCTTGCTCTCTTAAAACAGATTCAAGAGCATTCTATAAACAAAATCTAGAATTGACTCTAGTCTTTCATCCCTCCAATATTTGTCCCAAATGGCCAGAGATATCCTGCTAAAACACAATCAGATCAAGCTGCTCCCCTTGCTAAAATCCTACGACCCTTAAAAGCATAGCTTTTATGGTCTGCCCCTATCTTAACTCTCCAGCCCCATTTTATGTTATTCCCTACAATGATCTCACACTGTAATAAAGAACTCTGAATGTGCCATACTTTTCACAACTCTGCACATGCTAGTTTTGGTCTGATGCCTTTCTCCTCCCTTTGCCTGCCCTGAGAATAGCTAATTATTTTTTATCTCTTTGAACCCCAGACTCATAGTGAATTCATACGTACTTTTATTATAACACTTTTCAGTGTGATTAATTATTGAAATGCCTCAACTGCTCATTAACAGGTAACATAGCTCATGCATCTTATCCTCAAAATCTAGTATAGCACCAGGTATACTCCTCTACTTATACACCTTCAACTTAGAAGGCAAAATCACACATTTTCTATCTTCTCCAGAGGATGGTGTCATCAGTCATCTCACTGGGAAGACTCACTCCCTTGTTTGTTTCTTCACTTAAATGGATATGCTCAGTTTTTCAAACACTGTATAACCCTACATGTTACAATGTGTTCAAAAGGTTAATAAGAAAAAAATCATTGTTTACAATTTTAAAAAAATAGATGTTTTAAAATTTGAGAGCAGAGAGAAAGTAAAGAAGTAAATGCTTATGGGAAAAATCTTCAATGGTAGTTATGATTTTGATAGAAAGAGAGCAAATCATCCATCATGTGAAAAGTGCCTTACACATGTGAAGGACAATAATAAGCTATAGAAGAAGAAAAGCGATTGACTAAGTGGAGAAAAACTTTAAAAGTTTACCAGAACTTAAAGTCGGGTGGTAAGAAAATGCTGCTTACAAAACTGTGGCAGACCTCAGATGGTTCAGTACTTTCAAGACCATTTGAATTTGTGCAGGATGAAAGGGAGCAGACTGTAAACATCTTAGCTGACAAAGAATTCCCCACAGACACTAGCTGAGATCATTACCCATCAGGTTTCCAATATAGTAGGTATTGATTTGGGGGGAGTAGGGAAACATGTTTGAGGGAATGACTTTTAGCAAAGATGGGGAAAAGGATACAGCAAAATATCCGACTGAACAGATAGAGAGCTCTGGTTCAAATTATCATCCAAATGGAAATACGTCAAAGGAAGCTGAATATCTTTTAAACTTAATTTGTTCATGTGCATATGAAATTCTGTATTGGAAACATGTTTATACCACAAGAAATAAAGAAAGGAACAGAGGGATGGAAGGATTCTCTGGCTCAGTGGAAGAAACTAGAAAGTGAATCACAATTTGTTCTATTACTCAGGCTGAGGAGGAGTGTTTCAGGAAAGGCAAGAGATGATTTGGAAATACTCTTCTATGGTAATTCTTAGGAATGAATATAAAGAGGCATAGGACTCCTTATTAAAATTCAGTTCCACTTCCTAGATCCATTCCTTTCAACTGTCTTTTTAGTCTTATTTTTGAATTTTTACTTATTTCAAACCTGGAGATAAAAAAATAAAAGCAACCTAATGGGTCTTCAAGATCATTAGGCTCAACCTCCTGCTCTATTCTGAGAGTAATTACAAAATCGGGAATAAGGACTTTCTCTCTTTAACCAATCTATTCTTAAAATGGTCACCTGACAAAATTCCATAAAACCTATCTTACTATTTCACTTTTCAATAATAAAGATTCCCCCAGTTTTCCTAAGGCTTACCATAAACCACCTGTAATTCTCAAAGAATTCTCATATACTTTTTTTGTTGATGAGTAAGTGGCCGAGAATTTCTAAACTGCAATAAATGCAATTTAACAAAATCACAAAATTACCTATCATCCTCTAAGCTTTCATAGGCAAAGTAATACCTGCCGAATGTGGGTATATCTCCAAACATCTACATCCCAACCTTATACCCCACCCAACAGATTCCTTAATTCACAACTCTATAAAATAAGGAACATTTCTGTATTTTAGTTTTTTCTTATATTTTCTACTGTTAAGATTACTGTTAAGTTCTCCCTCCTTTTAAGTTATGTTTTGGAGGACACATACAATTCTTCCTACTTTCCTCATACATCCTCTGCTCTATGCCTCACAGACTCTTCTTTCTAACCTTAGTAAACATAATCAGTAAAACTTGCACAAAACTATGTATTTTTTTAAACTATATTTTGCACTATATCTTTGTTTTGTTTTGCCAAATAGTATAAAATTTGCAATCTGCTATTTGTAAACATTACCTTTCTGGATCTACTATCACTCCATTGTTTAATATTTTTTACTATAAGAATTAATTAAATTTATCTCCATGAAGAATCTGGCATGTCTAACTGATTTCAGATAATTTTATTTGTACATTGATTTATAAAGAATTGAATGATTGCATTTCCATGCATATAACATGTTTATTATTTTATCAATATCTATCATCATTCTTTTGAATCAGATTTCATTAGTTATTTGAAACCATTGTTTAACAATATTTCTCTTTTTTTGTTTCTCTTTTCCTTGTTTCTTCTTTTTAACTATTCAAACCACTGTTTTCAAAATTATTTTCCATTTCCACTGTGTTAATTACCACAATTTCTGGACATTTTACTTATGCTAGAAACCTGAATCATATTTAAATACCTCATAATTGTTTTGGCAATCTATAACTTATAACAGTCATTAAAATTAAGTTGACTTTTAAGAAACATTTTCTAGCTTGTTTCATTTTTTGACATCAGCTTCAAGTTTCAGTTCAACAAAATTACTCATACATTGAACTATTCTACTACTTTGGAAAGAAACTGAAAATTAAAATAATAATAATAATAATTAAGACCAAAGAAATAGACAAGATGAAATACATATGTATATATATACATATATATACACACATACATGGAATATATATTTTCCATTTGTTTTATTGCTAAAAAAAAAGATTTTTTTATTCTTTAAGTGGAAATCACAAATTTGGCTTCTTTAAGATAGCTTTCACCAAAAAAGTAAAAGATTTAATATTAATTCCAAAGCTATTGAAAAGTATAAACTACGCTCAGATTCATCTAAAGCAGAAGTGAAGCAAAATTGAATAATCTTGATAATGAACCCAACATTCTGTTTCACTTTGCTTTGTTGTCACAGTTTCTGAACAGAGAGGAATCATGAAGTTATTTTAAAGTCTCTTAATGTTAAATAAAGTTTCTAGTAAATAAGTTACTAATTAGTTACCTAAAACGAATTAAAGATTACCTAAGGTTTATATTTCTCAAAATGTCTATTTCCAATGAAACATTTTAAAACAATATTAAAATGAGATTATAATCCATATAAATAAATACATATAAAATATATGTGCATATTTATGTGTGTATATATACAGATATATGTATAATCTTTAAGTCCCTACTCTAATTCTAATTATTATAATTGAAAACTGTTACTATAAAAAGTTATTGTTTTGGGCTACTTTATATCTCCTATGCAAACTTTCTGAATCTAAAACTTCATTTAAAAAAAGAAGCAGAATTTTTAACTCTGGAAAAATAACAAATGCTAAAGTCCTATCTGGTGTTATTTCTGCTATGAACAGTACTCATGAAGCCAATGAAATATATATTGCTAAAATGTAAACAAAAATTAACATTTACTCAAAAAATAACATATAAATTGCAATAAAGTGTTAATCAGGTTCCAATTTAGTAAATATCTAAGAATATTAAACTGGAAGAAGAAATCGCTTTGGTTATCATGAACTAAAACAGTGATTTCTCCATCTTGATGAAAAGAAATTAATAGAGTTTCATATATATTTTATCCAAATTACAGCAAATCCTAGCTTGACTACTCTAATATCCTGATAGCCAGTAGTGATCATGCAAATGAAATCATAATTATAAGAAAGCCACACATATCAAAGTAAAATAAGTATTGATTAGACTCGTCTTCCGAGTTTGTTTAAAGTACAGAAAATTAACCTGCCAGTTTAGTTACCTACCAGCAACGATTGGATTCTATCAGTGTTATCACCTCTACAAACAGCACCAAATTATAATCCCTCTTCCCAAAACATAAGCACCATGCCAAAAGAGACAACCAACGTAAACGATCTGATTATGAATAACTTGGGCTGGTTGGAATCCACTTAGTTGAGAAAAGAGAAAAGAGAAGTGGCTCATTAGGGCATTTCCTGAAAGTTGGTTGGAATTTCAGTTAAGGAAGAAGAAATTACACAGCAGTTTCAAGTAAGGGAACTTCCTTTCTTTATCTGAAATATGCCACCAATTTGAGAAATAACACTCCAACAAAACTACTCCATCACAGTAATGTGACCACAGTAAAAGCTCTCATTTATCCCATTATTGCTCCGTAATTAACATTTCTTCCCAGAATAAACACAAGCAGTATATAGTTGTTATCAAAATGGACTAAGCTCCCACATTTATTGTAGCATGTTAGGTCTCACAGTTAACATTTTCTCAACAAACTGACATGCGCCAATTTTCAGTTTTTAAGAACTGCAGCTTTATTTAAGAGTATTACCAGATTTTGAGTTTTTACTTAAGGCCATCAAATTTCCTATATTTCATATAATCACATTTTCTTTACATATAGTTTAAGGAATAAATATAATTATGTTTTCAATGTGACTCCAGGATAATATTTATCTTGTCCAAGAATATTTTATCTTCCTATGTAGATGGGAGATATATAATTCAACTCATAAGATTTCTAATTTTTATTTTCCTAACCCAGTTTGATCTGAATTTTTAAAGGGTATGAGCACTATTTTCTCATTTACTGCCATTACAAATGAAGCGTCTAAAGAGCTCTAATTTTATATATTGCATAAACTTAAAAAAAAAATCTCAAGATACAACTTTGTTCCCATAATTTGTGCTGTGAAAATTTGCATTTATTCTATAGGTTATACCATTTGCTTATTTTATCTATTTTGACAACAATATGTATAAAGCAAAGCATTCATGTTAATTACTGAAATTTCATGCAAATGTTATCTTTAAATATATCTTGCCTTTGTGTTTTAAAGAATCATGCATCCTGCCTGAGCTACACATGAGCAAAGTGGACTCTCATGCTGAGGGCAGCCCTCTGACAAAACTTCCCTTGCAGGCTGTTGGAAGACAAGCTTTTATTCACTGAAATGGTGATTGGGATATATTTTGGAAGATGAATTATGTATGGTTTAAAGACAAAAAAAAAAAAAACACAGTCATCTAATGGGGTAATATATGAAATAAACAAAAACAAAGTAAGAAATAAAAAGATTATTTTCTTACATCTGATTTTGAGAGGAAATAGGATATTGAAATGATAAACTCCATGAAAGTAGAGATTGTTTGGTTTCCAAAGTCAAACATATTTTGGGGCACTAAGGTAATCAATAATAGATAACATCTAAGTTAAATAATGTTTAAGTTAAAAAATATTAACAGATTATACAGGAAAAAATTACTGCTTGTCAAATGGCAGCTAATGCACTTTTGGAAATGGTCTGAGAAAGCAGATCCATAGATAAGTGAAAAGCAGACAAGAAGATAGACTATTAGCCCTTCAAAGAAGAAAAACAATACATTTGTTATTATTCAGATTGCTTTTATAGAAGTCTCAAATATAAAAGGTTATTATTAAAAATCCTTTTATTTGCAATTGATTTTATATATATACTACTGGGACGTTGAGGGCCTTTATGCCCATAAGTATGCCTTTAATCTTACCAACACGAAAACCTTCCAATCTGTTAAACACTGAAGAAACCTAGCTTCTCTTAAAAAGGAATCAAATAAATCAAAGGAAAAGATGTATCTTTTCGAAGAAGTTTAGAAAAGAAGTCTAAGATCATTACTATCATAGGAAACAAGCAAATAAAATCAAATGTGAGTATATAGAACTGGAATTTATCTATCTCTCATGAATATGAATTGTACTTTTAGAGAGATTAATATCATAATGAAGTCACTTGGCAAATTATTGATATTGATTATTTGAAAATCTGATTTCATTACTAGTTTAGGGAAGTGCAAAAGTTAGAAAGTGAATGTTTCCTGTTTTTAGGTGATAACTCCAGATTTAGCCTGAACAGTACTTTAAGATAAACCCTAAATTCAAATATGATCTTGAATTTCCTTATCATTTAAGAACTATAGACCATCTAACATGCAAGAGTTCATTCCACTAAAATACTAACACTGAAACTTACCTAGATTTTTATTATCTCACTAGCACACTAGCAATATTATATTTGTAAACTTTAAAAATATCTTTTAAAACTGCACTTAAGTTTTATCCTATAAAAGTTATTATGTCCTTAACCAGAAGCACACCAGGCACGAGGGCTGTGGAACACATGTATAATGTGCATATCACTATACAATTGCAATAGTAGTGCTTTTTCACTTCTAAAATGTTCTTTACTTCAATGAACTTCAGAAACATCAATTTGTTAATCCACCCATGTCAGCAACAGTGCATGAACTTATCATTGCTCTGTGAGAAATGGGTAAATTCAATGAAGAGAATCAAATTACTTTCCTAAGTTTTTCTGTCCCCAACAACTCACTTTTGAAGAACAAAGAGTCTCTAGAAACCTGTAAGGCATTAATATAATTTAATTCTTCTATGAGGGATTTAAGATTTCTCTAGAGCTTATGTTTAATCATGGCATACACTGGAGTATTAAATAAAGAGCCAGCCCTTCTGAAAATTATGAAGTAGGCAAAATTTGTCTTTAACATGCAACCTCTATGTCCTTTTCCCTTTTGCCAGACAGGTGCCATAATGCTGTATTATCTCTCTACTTTGCCACTATCTAAAACTATTTTTAGAAAATTCTATAATTAATTCATTACGCATTTTATTCACTAAGGTATAGATGACTGATGAGGCATAAAATATTCTCCCTCCCCAAAACATTTGCATTTGGGAGGTAATGAATCCTTAAAGTAAAGAAGATATCTTTAAAATTGGGAAGGGATTATTATATATAAAATCCCAGAAATCAAAAATATTCCGTGGAGACTGCCATCTAATCTGAGTACTTCTATACTCAGACTAGAATATGTGTTATCCATAAAATATATAAAAGTATATAGTTTCTTCCTTTGTAATGTTAGAATGTTCCAAATGAGACGGCATCTCCCATGATTGACACTGTAGCTCCCTAGAGATTAGAAAAATGACAAGCCTTCTACAGCCTGCCAAAATTGTACAGTTGCTCTCTGTCAGACAGGGGAGGATAGGATATGCTGTCATAACAAATAACTCCTAAAAAACAAAGCACAAAAAAACCAAAATGTTATTTCATACTCTGCATGTCCAGTGCAGATTAGTGGGGGAGTTCTGTTCCACATAGTTACTCAAGGACCCAGGAGCTGGAATTTCCATCTCCATATATGCTTTCAACTCCACTGATGCAAGGAAACAGGATACGTAGAACTATATGCAGGCCCTTAAAGTTTCTGCAGGAAGTGATGCTCATCACTTCTGTTCCTCATTCATTGGCCAAAGCTAGCAATGGCCATGCCTACTTCAAAGGAAATTGACCTGCAGTCCTACCATGTGTTGAGAAAAGAAGTAAGATATTTGTTATTAAGACCAATGACTATAACACTCTCCCAAGAGCCGTTAGTATTCAACATTTCCCAGGGAATCAGTCTTTTGTAAAGATTAGTTCTCCTATAATGTCATCTAAGAAACAATTTCAGTCCATCCAGTAAAAAGCTATAAGCTTATTTCATTTCAATACAAATGAAAAGAAGTAGCCAGAGGAATAAGAGAGGGAGCAGAGAGACAGATAGTGGAAGATGTTCATTTTGATTATCATGATTTGAGGAGACAAAAACAAAACTACAAGAAAAACTATGTAAGAGTATATGTGTTTATCAGTATTATAACTTTTTTTTTTAAGATTTATACCAAAAATACCTTCCAGAATTTAACTGTGAGGGAGAAATTATCTTTCAGAAGAGCATAAAAATATGAGAGACATTTCACAAATTCAAATTTAGCTACAAGCAAAGTTTTCCTGAGAAAACGATAATAATTATAATACTAAAATTACTTTTAAAGGAAGAAAATCTGGAAAGAGTAGTAAGATAAGAAGTACAGAATAAAGAAATAAGTAGAAATATATTTTGACTTTTTCATTTCAAGATTGTTTTCACTCCTTTTAGAAGTTTAAAAATGTGCCGAGGCATACAAAAGAAACATCAATGTGCACATAATTTAATTCATAATTTTTGATTACTTTTAACTGCTAAAACTACATTCTGATGAAGTAAAGTAAGTCGAAGAGGAGAAGAAAAGGAATAAGACTCTCGTTTCTCATGTAAGGATGTAATATGCAATAATCAAACAAAATCAAGATGTGACTTCAACCAAAAAAAAAGTAGAATAAGCAAAGTATAAATGTTCTCTTGGGGATAACTCTTACTTTTGGTGAGAAGAAACGTAGTAGTTTCTAAATTCACTTTGGTCAGTACATGCTTCATAATTTGGGAATTAAACAAAGGACAATAAAAAGCTAATAGGACTTCAATAAAAGTGTCAACAAATCCCAAGAAAATGATTGCATTGACAACAATAGTCCTTTTTTAAAAAAAAATTGATAGTATCTTAGGAAGTAGCCAACATGATTTATTCTTATTTCCTAATTTAAAAAATACACACACACCTGCACATATATATAAACTCACACTGCCATGGCTTAGGCAATTTAAAATGGAATACGTTCTTTGTAGATAGAGGTTTCCCTAAGGAAATGTTAATATCAAATTTCCCAGGATACTTAGTTCATGTGGCTTGATTATTTACCTCCTGTTGTGACACTAAAATGAGAAGGATCTGTTAAATCTGCTAACTGAAATGTTTCCCAAAATGTAAATAATTGGATATGTCTAGACTAGCATGTAAACATGCTAATTACACTGGGTGTAAATTATGTGAGTTGCCTTAACTTCCAATGTAACATTTGTAAGTGTTACATTTCTCATAGAATAATGCTTCCTTTTCATTGTGCTATAAACTAATGAGGAAAAAAGAGGAAGACATCAAAAGAAAAAAGAAAGAAATGAAGAGCTATTCAATTAAATGCTAGAGAAGGCCAACTATTATAAAATATAAGTACAACTCTATTCACATATCAGCTCTAGATACAAGTTAAGTCATATGTATTATGTGCTAGGAGCTTTGCTAGTTGCTTTCACTTGCATACCTTATGGAATGCAGTGATTTTTTTAAAAAGGTAATATACTTCAGAAATTATAAAGTTAGAAGACTAGAGAATTCAACCTCTTGAAAATTTCCTATGTAAATAAGAAAAAAAGAGAGCTGGTAAGTGGCAGTGACCAAGCTGGTATATCTGAAAATCTATGTCAAGTAATGGTGTGCACAGAAGTGATTCTTTTCTGTGTATATAGATCTTGCTAATCGTGTAGAAAACTATACTTCATTGTCTCGTTTCATCTCAAAGCAGGGAGAGCTAAGCTTTGAAAAAATCCAAGGATTTCACAGGTTTTATGCTCTTTGTCGTACTCTCCCTGTTTTGGATAACAACTCTGAAACAAAGAAGATGCACACATACACACATACAAGCTCATATATGCACATGCAAATAACATGGCTGTTGGTGACTCTAATTCCTCCAGGCAGAGCCACATGATCAGCCAGTTCCTGTTACAAGGGGAAAGAGATGCATCTCTCACACAATATGCATACCTACAACTGTTCACCTTATGCTGGTGAGCTGATATAAAACTATAAACATGGCATGAGAGAAACACACCAAGTATGATAAGGAGGAAACAAACAATAAATGGTACCTAGTAACCTTAATTTTAAAGAAAAAATACATGGTAAATTATCAGGCATGATAATTAGATTATAGATGTCTGTTATCAATTCATAGAATACAGGTAGCAAAATGAAAATGACATAGCACAATGAGATAAATGCAATTCCACAGGTATCACAGAAAGTTAGTGAAATGTCATTCTTTTCTAGAATAGGGCCACAGAAACATGTTTGGATATATATATTACAGCATAAGCATGAGAAGGATTGAATTGCATATGAAGAGAAAAAAATAAATAGGTTACATAAGCTCAAAGAAATATTCACACTTTAGACTACTTCGTCCAGACATTGACTAAAAGAGAAATAATACGAGATGGGTACTATCCCATATCACAGGTAAGTTTAAAGCTGTTTGGCTAATAATATTTAATTCTGAATATTACAGGTTTTTATTGAATTTGTCCAGCTTTATTGAGGAATAATTGCCAAATATAATTATATGTATTTAAAGTGTACAACATAATGATTTGAAAGACATACATTGTGAAACGATTACCACAATCAAGATAGTTAACACATAAATCACTTAACATAGTTAACTCTTTTTTTATGGTGAAGACTTAAGATTTATTCTCAGCAAATTTCAAGTATGCAATACGACATTATTAACTATAGTCTAGTTGAAAGCAGAACTTCATAGTTAAAATGGACAAATTAAAAGTCATTATCAATTTCCTAATAGTTCATCCTTACAGGAATGTTAAACCTAAATATGGACATAAGTAATTCACAATAGCTTTTTATTAATCATAATTGCCACAAAATGATTTGGAAGCAAGAACTAAGTTATATATATTATCCATGCCTAAATACAACAGAATGCAAGACACATTCAGAATTCAGTCAGGGATGGTGGGGAAAATGAATAAATCAATATCCAGATAAATTTGACTCTTCTCTCTCTAAAATTTTATTAATAAATCTCATTAATTTAATGAGGAAATAGCTGTATAAACCTCAAAATAATAAACTTGAATAACATATTTGGGCTTCTTTTAAAGTGAATGATTTATCTTTTTTTAGAATTCTTAAATAAACTTTCCTTACATAAGGAGAGAGTTCTACAATATGTGAGAGAACTGATCACAAATATATGTACTTTTGTTGCTAAAACTTTAATCTTTTCACTCGTTAGCTCAAACTGCCTTGACTTCTCATGTTTATGCAAAACAGATTTTTTGGAGAAAAAAAGAAAGGTACTGTAACATCAGAGGAAATCATCAAAGAACTAGTGGCAACATCTTAAGGCTTTTATCAAAGTAGTGAGGGAATGCATTAAAGCAACAATATCTGAAGCTTACATGTGATGGGACTACCAAATTTAATAGTGTATCTTATGAACATATGTGGATGTAATGATTTTTTGTAAGAATACCTCATTCTGAAGGACTTTTTTTTTCTGAGTAAGAGAACATTATTCTCTCAAGACAATTCAGAAAAAAAATCCACCAATATTTCATTAATAATATATGTCTCACACTCTACAAACAGAAAACTGAAAGTTTTGAAAAACTATATGCAGTGTTAGTGAAGGTTGTACAAAGGGGAATAAGCTTATGAATGGAAAAAGTCATTTTAAAAATCCCTCATCAAATTTGCATGAGGGAATGGCGGGCTAAAACATGAATTGTTAAAACCAAATCATAGGCTTCCAGTCAAGATGGCGGAGTAGGGAAATGATGCGCTCACCTTCTCCCAGGACTACATCAAAATTACAACTAAATTACAGAACAACCATCATTGAGAATCACCTGAAGTCTAGCTGAACAGAAGTCCTAAAACTAAGGACATAAGGAGCCATGTCAGGACTGTTAGGAAAGGCAGAGATGCAAAATAGACTTGTCCCAAACCCACGTGTTGCTACTAAGAATCAGAAGGGATATCTCAACTGCAGAGGTCCCTCCATAGGAGCAAGGAGCCCTAGCTCCATACCAGGCTCCCCAGACCAGACTTCCAGTGCCTGGAACAGAAGTCCTCATAACTTCTGGCTGTGAAAACCAGTGGAGGTTGGGGGTGAGTAACCCAGAGGGCTGCTGGAGTCCCAGACATTTCTCTTAAAGGATCTACGCACAGAATTATCCATGCTTAACTCACTTGTTCTGGGTTCCAATACTAGTGTGGTGGCTTGAGGGTAACGAGGGACATGTGAGGGGGAATTGAGTTGTCTGGTTTCACGATTTGGGGATGAGGGCTGCAGGGGTGGCATTCTCCCTGGTAGAGGTGCTGGCAGAGGCTATTGTTCTTTTGTTAAGCCCTCCCCCTGTTACCTTGTCTGAGTCTCCATTAATCTGGCTAACTCTATCTGCCCCACCCTGGTGATCTCTGAGACCCTGCCCCACCCAACTTGAGTGCCCACCCAAGCCATTTCCATTGGCCTTTCATACAAACAGCCTGTCTTGGCTCACACTTCAGATGTTCCTAAAATCTCTCAAAGGTCCACAAACCCCAAATAAGTGGCAGCTGGCCTTGGTATGCCCCATACCTCTTGCTGTGCTGCCTCAAGCCTGACATTAGCAGCAACTAACCTTGGTCTGCAACCTAGCCTCACCCAGGCACCTTCAAGCCCAGCACAAGTGGCAACTATCTGCAAATCACTTTGTAGTCCATACCAAGGGACCCTGGGCAAGGGAAAGGCAGCAGCTGACCTCGGCCTTCAGCAGAGCCTCTCCCAAAAGGCCCCAGAACTAACATACCTAATAGCCGGCTTCAGACTGCAACAGAGTACCATCCAGCCACCTCCATAAACACACCCATTTAGTTCTTTTTCTGGAGAGGGATTCCCCCTAGAGTTCTTGTGTGCCTGTTGAGACCTCCCTTTGGGCATGTCAGTTGTGGAGCTGATTGGGTAGTGCTCTGTTTTGTTTTGAAGCTGGCCTCCAGATGTTTTGGTTCTGGGGCCCTTTGGGAGTGTTCCTGTGCAGTCCAAGTTCAGCCACTGCCTGTGCCTGTCTCAGGGCTACGTAGTAGGAACTACAGAGCTATCTATGGTTAGCTATTGCCTGTGCTGGACCTGGAGGCAGGCACATGGGAGAAGCCAAACTGTGAACTATGGCTGGCTGTCATCAGTATCGAGCCTGAAGAAGTTCAGCAAAAGACCCAAAGTAACCAAAATCCTGAGACCTCCTGCTGTCTGCCCATAAGTCTCAGCCAATGAAAGAACCTCAGGCAATACTCGAGTTGGGTGAGGCAGGGTCCCAGGGAGTCACCGGGGTGGGATGCGTGGCTTTCGCTAGGTTAATGCAGATTCAGTTTTGCTGCCAGTGCTAAGCTTGTGCTACCAAAAAAGTTTCAGATCATACTGAGGGTAACTGCCACACACTTCTGGCCCACAGAACCTGTGATTTGTCCAAGGAAGACTATAGCTTGGACTGAGGCTGATCGGCCACCACCAACAGTGTCTCAGCTGGCACATGAGCCAAGGCCTGCTGATCACTGTTGAAGGAGCCTCTTGCAATGTACAGGGCAGGGCTGTTTCACAGCTACCTAAAGTGTCTCTTTGGCTTTGTGTGAATTGAGTGGGGCAGGGTGCCCAGGAGTCACCAAGGTGGGGCAAGCAGAGTTCACCAGGTCAATGCAAATTCAACTTTGGCTATGAGGAAGGCTCAACATAGGCAAGATGACACCTACCTGTAGGAGGAGGACTCAACCCAGGGAAAATAGTGACTGTTTCTCCAGCTCTTGCTCTGAAGCCACACAACTCAGTCTTTCCCTGTATGTCTCTGGTGCCTTCCAATTTTCTATCCTTCTGCTGAAGCCCAGGGTGAGTACCTGTAGACAAGTGAGTCTGTGTGTGGGGTCTTTAAGAGGATGTCTGGGTTTTTAGCAGCCTTCTATCTCAAAGAGATGGCTTGAATCCCAACTGATTTTCACAGCAAGGTGTTGTGGGGACGCCTCTTCTTGGAA
>NW_011888987.1:796904-803645 GCF_000151845.1 Pteropus vampyrus | reverse complement strand
CTGGCTGTCATCAGTATCGAGCCTGAAGAAGTTCAGCAAAAGACCCAAAGTAACCAAAATCCTGAGACCTCCTGCTGTCTGCCCATAAGTCTCAGCCAATGAAAGAACCTCAGGCAATACTCGAGTTGGGTGAGGCAGGGTCCCAGGGAGTCACCGGGGTGGGATGCGTGGCTTTCGCTAGGTTAATGCAGATTCAGTTTTGCTTCCAGTGCTAAGCTTGTGCTACCAAAAAAGTTTCAGATCATACTGAGGGTAACTGCCACACACTTCTGGCCCACAGAACCTGTGATTTGTCCAAGGAAGACTATAGCTTGGACTGAGGCTGATCGGCCACCACCAACAGTGTCTCAGCTGGCACATGAGCCAAGGCCTGCTGATCACTGTTGAAGGAGCCTCTTGCAATGTACAGGGCAGGGCTGTTTCACAGCTACCTAAAGTGTCTCTTTGGCTTTGTGTGAATTGAGTGGGGCAGGGTGCCCAGGAGTCACCAAGGTGGGGCAAGCAGAGTTCACCAGGTCAATGCAAATTCAACTTTGGCTATGAGGAAGGCTCAACATAGGCAAGATGACACCTACCTGTAGGAGGAGGACTCAACCCAGGGAAAATAGTGACTGTTTCTCCAGCTCTTGCTCTGAAGCCACACAACTCAGTCTTTCCCTGTATGTCTCTGGTGCCTTCCAATTTTCTATCCTTCTGCTGAAGCCCAGGGTGAGTACCTGTAGACAAGTGAGTCTGTGTGTGGGGTCTTTAAGAGGATGTCTGGGTTTTTAGCAGCCTTCTATCTCAAAGAGATGGCTTGAATCCCAACTGATTTTCACAGCAAGGTGTTGTGGGGACGCCTCTTCTTGGAACTGGACCCACAGCTCAGGGTGGATCTGGAGCTCCTGCTCCCTGGGGAACACCCTCCACCACTGAGATATCCCTCCCAATGCTCAACTGCCACTTGTGGGTGTGGAGTCAGCCCATTTCATGTCTCTGCCCCTCTTACCAGTCTCGATGTGGCCTCTTTATATCCTTAGTTATACGAGTTCTGTTCAGCTAGTCTGCAGATGGTTTTCGAGGTTGAGTGTTCTATAATTTAGTTGTAATTTTAATGTGGCCATGGGGGTGGCAAGCACAGCATTTTCCTACTCTGCCATCTTGCCAGAGAACATTTTGATGGTTACCAGATTGGAGGGGTACTGGGGGGTGGGTGAAAAGAGGGAAGAAGTTAAAAAGTACAAATTGGTAGTTACAAAATAGTCATGGGGATGTAAAGTATAGCATAGGAAATATAATCAATAATATTGTAATAACTATGTATGGTGTCAGATGGGTACTAGATTTATTGGGGTGATCACTTTGTAAGTTATATGAACATATAATTATGTTGTACAACTGAAACTAATATTGTACATCAACTGTAATTAAAAAATAAAAAATATTTTTTAAAAAACCTTAGTCATAGCACATAAGTGTTTAAGAAAAATATGGAGCTCTCATCTAGCAAATTTTGCTGAGTGAACTATGATCAAATTTGAGGTATCTGCTTACATTTATCAAAATATGTTTAAAATAAACCATTTCTTGTTTTAAATAAAAAGTATTTAAAAATATAGTTTTACCTTCAAATAATAGTTAAAATGAAAGGAAACCCACTTGAAAATGCATGTGTTAGTATTTAACAGAGTGATCATTTGAAATGCTGCTAATAAGAAATTTCATGTGAGGTCACAAATGAGTTCTCTCATATACTGACAAATCCAGGATCAATTTCTTATGCATATGCAGTCTACTTGGGGGTCATTTAATGTACCAATAACTATTGAGCTCTTTGATTAATGAAGTAGAATGTGTGGGTGGGAATAGTAATACTAATGAGAGAAGACTCTTTTGGGTGCTATACGAGACAGTCCTGTAAATGTAAACTACAAAGCCACTGGGACTGTCAGCTGCTAGTTATTGTCTCAAAAATGAAAAGTTAATCTACAATCTTTAAAATTATACCATTTTAAATTTATGGCAGAATTAGAATCTGTCTTCCAATGTGAATGATGTAAAGTTTCATGCAGGAGTTGTGAACCTGGGCTTCTGAACATTAAACAAAGAAGTGAGTTGCCCCAAGGAAGACAGAAGTGGGATTCATTTAACAGTCTTAAGTTCTCTATATATTTTCCATCATAGCCAGAGAAACTCTTACACACTACTACACAGGATAATAATGTATTACATCCTTCTAACTGATATTTTAAAGTATTTTTACAAAATCTATTTAATGAGAGTAGGCACTGCCCTTAATTAATAGAATATATATTATATTTTTTATATTCAAAATAAGAGATTTATTACATGCTCTGAGCATAAAATTTAAAACACTTGGAATAGTCTTCCCTTTCACTGTGATATAGTCACCGAGAATAGATGTGACTAACTTGCACTTATTTTGTTATAAAATCTTATCAGAATGCAAGTTTGCTATCTTCTGGCTACTATATTAGAAAAATATCCTTCAATTTCTTAAATATTTGTGTGCCCACCTCAGTTATTTTGAGGAACAACTATTTGGAAAACATTATTTAAGGATTAAAGGTTAGGTAATAAAGTGTGTCACTGGTTCCTGGTAAACAGCCAGATGCTGAGCATGTTCTCTCCTTGAGCATTTTGACTGCTTATGCCTGCTGACTTCAGGCATTTGACAGCTGCCCAGCCTCAGGCTCGGAGGCATAATCTGTAGTGCCACTTGAAACCTGCCTATGTAAATTGCAAAATACTCAAATGAGACAGGCCAGCATCGATGAAGAGGTTTCTCTTTTCCAAATTTATTTTCATTGAACAATATTGTTTACTTCAGTGAAAGGGAAACCAGATTAAATTTTACCAGTTACTTAAGGAATTACGTAGGGGAAACCTGAGCATACTAGCACCCCATATCCAACATATCCCAGTTTCATTGCAGTACTGCCTAAAAACCAGCATCCTACAATGCTACAGAATTGGCCAGATCCTTAATACAACACATGTCAAAAAGAAGAGAAATAATTGGTGTTATAGTAATTTATGTGAAAAATATTTCTATTTCACACCATAAATTCAAAGAAGGCAAAAACATTTTCCATTTAATCACCATTGTACTCACTACAAAGCTAAGTGTACAATATATAATTAGCTCTTAATAGCTCTTCATTGAATGAATGAAATTGACAGATATTTGATATTGATTAGATTGCCTATACTTTAAGTGCAGCTAAAATTATCCTTTTTGTTGTTATTCCAGAAATATATACACACACACACACACACACACACACACACACACACACAAAAGTTGATAAAGGATCTGAGGCAAAAGCATGCTGTGATTTATATTTTTGAGGTTGTGAAAAGCTATATGCATAGACTTTAACACCTGCAAGAGAGATAAACTATAATACAATCCTTTGAATTTATGCCTTAGAACCTTCTTATTCAGAAGACCACTTTATTACAATAAAAATAAAAGTAGTGGACACCGTCACTTACAATATCTCAGTAACTAAACTAAATACTACACAAATATGAAGAAATCGAACAATCCTACAAGGAGGTACTATCATGCTCCCATATTAAAGATGAGAAAACTGAGGAATAGAGTTCAAATCAGTCACCAAAGCAATACTAGAAGCAAAATTCAAGCTCAAGAAGTCTTGCTAAAGTTGAATTCTTAAGATTATACAACATCACTTCTAGTGGTGATATTTTCTGGGTACCTTGCAAATTAAACCTATGTAAGCAGCCTAAATAGAAGTGTTCTTCTACAGAACTGGAGGAAATGGCATATTTTGTATTGATGTATATCTGATGACATTTAAGTCCATGATATTTTATATTCAGATGCATGTGCATGTATATTTATCTACACTAGTATAATCTAGAGGAGGAGGAACAGAAAAAGAAGCAGTGTTAATAATGGTATAAATAGCTGCAAATATTTATTGACTATTTATTATCCACTGGACACTACAGTCAGCACTTTTCATGTATGGTCGGTTTTATTCTCCCCAAAATTTTTGAGAGGCGCTACTATTGTTATCCTCTACTTTTCCTAGATTATAAAACTAAGGATTAGATAAGTTAAATTTTTGGTACATCTGGTGTTCTTTGGAGCCTAATGCAAAGGATGTTTGTTGTGAGAGGAAGGGAGGAGCCAAGTGTCTTGCGCTGAAGAACTGTGAGAATTGAGCTTCCATTTCCTAAAATGAGATAATCTGCTGGAGAAATTAGCAATGTAGACATCTTAGCTTTGAATTGACTATTAGAATTGACAATACAAATGCAAACATACATGAGGGGAAGAAATGCAGTGTACAAATGAGGGGAACTGGTCATGGCTGGTGGCACCAAGAGTCTACTCACAGTGAAAGGAGAGAAGCTAGACAGTGTAGAAAGGCTCAGGAAGTCTGGGAAACATGGCTGTGAGAGTTTTCTGAAGCTCTTATTTGATGGCTCAGTGAAGTAGAATGTTAGATTGGGAGAGGCATTTCAGGTTAGTGAGAAAGGAGAGGTGCGAAACAAAGATGGAATAAATCTTGAACGTATAATTGGATTTCTGGGCAACAGTAAGGGCCAATTTGAAGTTCACTGTTATTAATTTAAAATGAAACCAGAGAACCTATTTGTTCTGAGTTTTTTCCCTCTGCTTTCTATGTGCATGTACAGAGTACAGTTAGATTTAAATAGGATTAAGGTTTTACTAGACAACAAAAGTGAAGAAAAAGACAATAAATTTGAGAGTGTGAACAAGAGTTTTTATATTGCTGATGGTGATAAGATTATTTAGGAAGACAATAATAACAGAAGCTAACCTTATAGTGCATATTATGTACCAGGAAGGAGCTAAGGTTCTAAGGTTATACCGAAGGTTATAGCTTGTGAATGGCAGGATTTAAGACCTTTAATTTGAGGTAGTTTTGCTCCATATAACAATAATTCTATACTTCTATGTGGAACTGTAGAATCTATTAAATAAGGAGAGAATTAAGACCATAAAGGGTATAGGTAATAAAATGGTGGAAGGATAAATGGATTCTAGGTAGAGTAAAAAAGAACAAATGCTGGAGTTGTAGGTCTTCAATGATACAAAATAGAAAACAAGAAGTGATAGTTTGAGAGTGAAATTTGTATAATTAAAGATTATGAAAGGTGTGCCTGTATTTGCAATGATGAGGTCTAGAATATAATCATGCAAAAGCATGGTTAACTTAATAGATTCCAAGATCTCTGGAGGAAAAAGATGATGAAATTAAGAGACCAAAGTATTGGAGATATTATCTATAGAGATATTGAAATCGCCAAATGAGAACCAGTTTTAAGGAGAATGAGATGGATCCCGGGGCTAAAACATTCAGAGAATAAAAAAATATTGACACTGAGATGGTGACTGATGGATAGAGTTGCCTTATTTAGCAAATAAAAAATAAAGGATTCTCAGGTACATTTTAATTTCAACTAAAACTGAATTTTTTGGTACGTTCTAAATATTGTGTGAAATATACATATACTAAAAAAAAAATACATATTGTCCATCTGAAGACCAAATGTAGCTGGATATCTTGTGTTTTATCTGGCCAATTTAGTAATGAATCCAGTGTCTGAATTTAGATTTGTCCTACTCACAGACTGAGTTTCTAAACTTGGTATACTTTATCTTTGTCACTATATTAATTTAAGCAAATGAAGTAATAAGTAAGTCTTACCAAGTCAAGATTATACTCCTACTTTACTAAATTAGAGTAAATGCATTTTGTGATCTTACAATATTATATTCATATGAATAAACAAATGTATATGGTACTTTATAAAAGCAAAACTTTTAAAGCATAAACTGCAATCTAAAAATTTTATCACTCGTTATTTGTGTAATAAAATATCAATGGACTAGCTCTCCAATCATCTCTGTAGTTAATTCAGTTTAGTGAATAAGTCCAATTATGATGACAGGAAAATAGCTATGCATTATCACAAATCATCTTTCATCTCTGATATAAATGGAAAAAGATTCCTCTCAGTAATTCCATAGTTATATTTAAAACAAATTTAGCATTGTGTTTGAAGTTGTGCTTTTAAAAGCAACAGGCTCCATGATATGGAATCAATGCTATAGTAATGTCCATCATTTAAATTTGGCTTTTTTGTCTTTTGTTTTTTCCAATGCTATTTCATGCTATTTCACCTTTAATGTAAATCCTTATTAAATTAAGTAGACAAAAATCAAGAAAGAAACATATATGTATCAAAAAATAGAAATCTAAATAATTTCAAATGAATTAAACATACAAATTTTTTTAATACTTTTTATATGGTGATTTTATAGTCTATTAGGATGTTTTAGTGTTTGCATATTCTGAGCTTTTCCTGCAAAGCATATAAGTAACATAGGAAACATACATGTATTATATAATGCAAAAATATTTGTAATAAATATTATATGTAAATGTAAAATTTTTAACTTTTAAAGAGATCTTATATTTACATAAAATTTTGATTTCACAAGTCTATGAAGACAATATAGCTGTAATAATCTCTTTTTTACAAATAAGAAAATCAAGAATGAACAGAAAGCTTAAAATGTGATAAGCTAATCAACAGTAAGTCTAATTCAAGGACCAGATATTCCTATTATTTTTTCTGTAATCTTTTTACTATAATAACTTACATCCTCAGATTCTCCTATCTGGCATATACTGTAACATATTGTTTCTGTTTCTATAGGTCTTATAATTAACA